>NC_057807.1:322943991-323243991 GCF_018294505.1 Triticum aestivum | reverse complement strand
TCCCATATATAAATCTTCACCTCCGGACCATTCCGAAACTCCTCGTGACGTCCGGGATCTCATACGGGACTCCAAACAACATTCGGTAACCATATACTAATTCCCATAACAACTCTAGCGTCACCGAACTTTAAGTGTGTAGACCCTACGGGTTCGGGAATCATGCAGACATGACCGAGACAACTCTCTGGCCAATAACCAATAGTGGGATCTATATACCCATGTTGGCTCCCACATGTTCCACGATGATCTCGTCGGATGAACCACGATGTCAAGGATTCAAGCAATCCCGTATACAATTCCCTTTGTCAATCGGTACGTTACTTGCCCGAGGTTCGATCGTCGGTATCCCAATACCTCATTCAATCTCGTTACCGGCAAGTCACTTTACTTGTTGCGTAATGCATGATCCCGTGACTAACTACTTAGTCACATTGAGCTCATTCTGATGATTTACTACCGAGTGGGCCTAGAGATACCTCTCCGTCATACGGAGTGACAAATCCCAGTCTTGATTCGTGCCAACCCAACAAACACTTTCAAAGATACCTGCAGTGCACCTTTATAGTCACCCAGTTACGTTGTGACGTTTGGTACACCCAAAGCACTCTTACGGTATCTGGGAGTTACACAATCTCATGGTCTAAGGAAATGATATTTGACATTACAAAAGCTCTTAGCAAACGAACTACACGATCTTGTGATATGCTTAGTATTGGGTCTTGTCCATCACATCATTCTCCTAATGATGTGATCCCGTTATCAATGACATCCAGTGTCCATGGTCAGGAAACCATAACCATCGATTGATCAACGAGCTAGTCAACTAGAGGCTCACTAGGGACATGTTGTGGTCTATGTATTCACACATGTCTTACAGTTTCTAGTTAATACAATTATAGCATGAACAATAGACAATTGTCATTAACAAGGAAATACCATAATAACCATTTTATTATTGCCTCTAGGGCATATTTCCAATAGTCTCCCACTTGCACTAGAGTCAATAATCTAGTTCACATCACTATGTGATTGTAATGAATCCAACACCCATGGGGTTTGATCATATCTCGCTTGTGAGAGAGGTTATTAGTCTGCAGATCTGAACCTTTCAGATCCGTGTGCGCTTTGCAAATCTCTATGTCATCTTATAGATGCAGCTACCACGTGGTATTTGGAGCTATTCCAAATAACTATTCTACTATATGAATCCGGTTTGCTACTCATAGTTATCCAGATTAGTATCAAAGTTTGCATCCACGTAACCCTTTACGACGAACTCTTTTACCACCTCCATAATCGAGAAAATTCCTTAGTCCACTAGTTACTAAGGATAACTTTGACCGCTGTCCTGTGATCCATTCCTGGATCACTCTTGTACCCCTTGACTGACTCATGGCAAGGCACACTTTAGGTGCGGTACACAACATAGCATACTGTAGAGCCTACGTCTAAAGCATAGGGGACGACCTTTGTCCTTTCTCTCTCTTCTGCCGTGGTCAGGTCTTGAGTCTTACTCAATGCTCACACCTTATAACACAGCCAAGAACTCCTTCTTTGCCGATCTATTTTGAACTCCTTCAAAATCTTGTCACGGTATGTATTCATTGAAAGTACTATTAAGCGTTTTTTATCTATCCTTATAGATATTGATGCTCAATGTTCAAGTAGCTTAATCCAAGGTTTCCATTGAAAAACACTTCTCAAATAACCCTATATGCTTTCTAGAAATTCTACATCATTTCTAAACAATAGTATGTTAACAACATATACTCATCAGAAATTCTATAGTGCTCCCACTCACTTCTTTGGAAATACAAGTTTCTCATAAACTTTGTATAAACCCAAAATCTTTGATCATCTCATCAGAGCGTATATTCCAACTCCGAGATGCTCACTCCAGTCCTTAGAAGGATTGCTGGAGCTTTGCATACTTGTTAGCATCTTTCGGGATTGACAAAACCTTCTGGTTGTATCAGATACAACCTTTCCTCAAGAAAATCGTCCAGGAAACAATGTTTTGACATCCTATCTGCAAGATTTCATAAATAATGCAGTAACTGCTAATACAATTCCAACAGACTCTTAGCATCGCTACGAATGAGAAAGTCTCATCGTATTCAACTCCTTGAACTTGTCAGAAAATATCTTAGCGACAAGTCGAGCTTTCTTAATGGTGACACTTACCATCATTGTCCATATTCCTTTTGAAATCCATATGTACCCAACAGCCTTACGACCATCAAGTAGTTCTTCCAAAGTCTACACTTTGTTTTCATACATGTATCCTCTCTCGGATTTTATGGCCTCGAGCCATTTGTCGGAATCCGGGCCCACCATCGCTTCTCCATACCTCGTAGGTTCACTGTTGTCCAGCAACATGACTTCCAAGATAGGATTACCGTACCACTCTAAAGTAGTACGCATCCTTGTCGACCTACAAGGTTTGGTAGTGACTTGATCCGAAGTTTCATGATCACTATCATCAGCTCCACTTCAATTGGTGTAGGTGCCACAGGAACAACTTCCTGTGCCCTGCTACACACTGGTTGAAGTGATGGTTCAATAACCTCATCAAGTCTCCACCATCCTCCCACTCAATTCTTTCGAGAGAAACTTTTCCTTGAGAAAGGACCCATTTTAGAAACAATCACTTTTGCTTCCGGATCTGAAATAGGAGGTATGCCCAACTGTTTTGGGTGACCTATGAAGATGCATTTATCCGTTTTGGGTTCGAGCTTACTAGGATGAAACTTTTTCACATAAGTGTCGCAGCCCCAAACTTTCAAGAAACGACAACTTAGGTTTCTCTAAACCATAGTTCACACGGTGTCATCTCAACGGAATTGCGTGGCGCCCTATTAAAGTGAATGTGGTTGTCTCTAATGCCTAACCCATAAACGATAGTGGTAATTCGATAAGAGACGTCGTGGCATGCACCATATCCAATAGGGTGCAGCTATGACGTTCGGACACACCATCACACTATGGTGTTCCAGGTGGCATTAGTTGTGAAACAATTTCCACAATGTCTTAATTGTGTACCAAACACGCAACTCAGATATTCATCTCTGTGACCATATCATAGACATTTTATCCTTTTGTCATGACGATCTTCAACTTCACTCTGAAATTACTTGAACCTTTCAATAATTAAGACTTTTGTTTCATCAAGTAAACACACTTGGCATCTACTCAAATCATCTGTGAAGTAAGAACATAACAATATCCACTGCGCGCCTCAGCACTCATTGGACTTCACACATCAAAATGCATTACTTCCAACAAGTTGCTTTCTTGTTCCATTTCACTGAAAACGAGGCCTTTCAGTCATCTTGCCCATGTGTTATGATTTGCATGACTCAAGTGATTCAAAATCAAGTGAGTCCAAACGATCCATCTACATGGAGTTTCTTCATGCGTATATACCAATAGACATGGTTCACATGTATCAATCTTTTAAAAAACGAGTGAGTCCAAAGATCCATCAACATGGAGCTTCTTCATGTGTTTTATACCAATATGACTCAAATGGTAGTGCTGCAAGTATATGGTATTATCATTACTATCTTATATCTTTTGGTATGAACATGTGTATCACTACGATCGAGATTCAATAAACCATTCAATTTAGGTGCAAGACCATTGAAGGTATTATTCAAATAAACAGAGTAACCATTATTCTCCTTAAAGGAATAACCGTATTGCGATAGACATAATCCAATCATGTCTATGCTCAACGCAAACACTAAACAACAATTATTTAGGTTTAACACCGATCCCGATGGTAGAGGGAGCATGCGATGTTTGATCAACCTTGGTGTAGGACCTTGAGAAGTAAGTCTAGAGGGGGGTGATTAGACTACTTGACCAATTAAAAACTATGCCTTTTCCCAATTTTAGTCTTTGGTAGATTTTAGCTATCTTAGCATAAGTCAAGCAATCATCACACAATTCAAGCAAGCATGCAAAGAGTATATGAGTAGCGGAAAGTAAAGCATGCAACTTGCAAGAATGTAAAGGGAAGGGTTTGGAGATTTCAAACGCAATTTGGAGACACGGTGATTTTTGAGCCGTGGTTCCGATAGGTGGTGCTATCGTACATCCACATTGATAAAGACTTCAACCCACGAAGGGTAACGGTTGCGCGAGTCCATGGAGGGATCCACCCACGAAGGGTCCACGAAGAAGCAACCTTGTCTATCCCACCATGGCCGTCGCCCACGAAGGACTTGCCTCACTAGCGGTAGATCTTCATGAAGTAGGCGATCTCCTTGCCCTTACAAACTCCTTGGTTCAACTCCACAATCTTGTCGGAGGCTCCCAAGTGACACCTAGCCAATCTAGGAGACACCACTCTCCAAGAAGTAACAAATGGTGTGTTGATGATGAACTCCTTGCTCTTGTGCTTCAAATGATAGTCTCCCCAACACTCAACTCTCTCACAGGATTTGGATCTGGTGGAAAGAAGATTTGAGTGAAAAGCAACTTGGGGAAGGCTAGAGATCAAGATTCATATGGTAGGAATGGAATATCTTGGCCTCCACACATGAGTAGGTAGTTCTCTCTCAGAAATGGTAAGTTGGAAGTGTAGGTTTGTTCTGATGGCTCTCTCCACGAATGAAGAGGAGGTGGAGGGGTATATATAGCCTCCACACAAAATCTAACCGTTACACACAATTTACCAATCTCGGTGGGACCGAATCAACAAACTCGGTCAGACCGATTTAGTAAACAATGTGACCGTTAGGGTTTTCGGCGGGACCGATATGCAACTCGGTAGGACCGATATGATTAGGGTTAGGGCATAGCGTAATCTCGGTGAGACCGATTACACAAACTTAGTGAGACCGATTTTGGTAATAAGCTAACCAGAGAGTTGGTCAGGCAAACTCGGTGGGACCGATTACTCAAATTCGGTGGGACCGATTTTGGTAATAAGTTAACCAGAGAGTTTGCATTGTAATCTCGGTAGTACCGATTTCTCAAACTCGGTGAGACTGATTTTGATAATGGACATACACAGAGAGATTACAATCCCATCTCGGTGAGACCGAGATCCCCATCAGTGAGACCGATTTGCCTAGGGTTTGTGGCAGTGGCTATGACATCTGAACTCGGTGGCGCCGGATAGAAAGAATCGGTGGGGCCGAGTTTGACTTTAGGTTTGGGTCATTTGTGGATGTGAGAAAGTAGTTGAGGGTTTTTGGAGCATATCACTAAGCATTGTGGAGCAAGAAGCTCATTAAGCAACACCTCATCCCTTCTTGATAGTATTGCCTTTTCCTATAGACTCAATGTGATCTTGGATCACTAAAACATAAAATGCAGAGTCTTGATCTTGAAGCTTGAGCCAATCCTTTGTCCTTAGCATCTTGAAGGGGTTCCACATCCTTCAGTCCATGCCACTCCATTGTTGAACTTGTCTGAAATATACTAGGTAAAAGTGTTAGTCCAATAAGAGATATGTTGACATTCATTACCAAAACCACCCAGGGAGCACTTGTGCTTTCAATCTCCCCCTTTTTGGTAATTGATGACAACATACATCAAAGCTTTAGATAAAGATATAGAGAATAGCAAGTAAAGCTTTGGAAAGACATGTAACAATAATAGGCTCCCCCGACATGTATGCAATCATGTGAATATGGAATATAGAAGCATGTGAATGCATGAACATGACAGAGTAAGCAATGTGTTACATGTATCCTGGCCATATGCATCAGAGCGAAGAATATTAAGAATTACCTTCATGCTCATGAGTCCTTCTTGCAAACAGTATGTACATCAGCAAGAATTCCTCATACACATGATTGTGATGCATATACTTACCTTGTGGTCTTGAGTTGGCTTAGGATGGAATGAACCTGCGTAAACAAGGTTAGATAACACAGATACACCTACTAGCCAGAGCAAACAGAAGAAACCACAAGAATACCAAGAATGGGATGACATGTAAAGAGTGAGTACTAAGTACCACATTGGATTAGACATGTCCCCAAAGGTAAAGATATGCAATGAATTTAAATGATTTCTTTCCCTTAGATGTCTTGCTCCCCTTGAATCTAGCATGGGATATTGGGAGAAGATAGGGAACAGAGAATCAGAGCTCAAAGAAACGAATGAACAGAGCTAATGCAAATAAGCACATATGAACATGTATTTCCCCTCAAGAAGACATGTGGCATCTCTCCTCTTGAACACCAAGCATCTGGGATCCTTGAGGATTACTCTCTTCTTGAGTATTCTCTCCCCCTGGAGATCTCTCTCTCCCCCCGTGGAAATGATAATCTCTCTCTCCCTTTGGAAGTGATAAGTTTTGATGTCATCTCTTTCTTCCCCTTTGACATCAATTTACAAGAAGGGCCTTCTGGAATTTGTCGTGAATGGGTTTGGTCCTTGAGTCACAGCACAAAGTATTGATAAAAAATGCGATGCTTGTAGAGGACAAGATTCATTGAGTGGAGCTGGATCAAAAGTAAAGATGAATAAGTGGCAAAATGTTTTTCCTGTTGTGAAGTCGGTGGCACCGAGTGGTATGCTTCAGTTGTACCGAAAGGATTCGGTTGGACCGAAAACAACAAATCGGTGAAACCGAGTTCATCATAGAGAAAAAATTTGTCACCTCAGCTCACTAGACTAGTAAGATCTCACAATGATTTGCAAGGAATTAACTAAATGATATGCAATGAATTGGATGCGGGAAATGCAGAACAAACAGAAAAGAAATAAATCTAGATGAAGTTTTTTTTTGAAAGGGGAAACAGACATGCATGAGACGAATGCAAGAGCACAGAAAAGAACACGAGAGAACTTCATCTAGAATTGGTCGGTGACAAAGTCACCTATGTTAGAGTATATTGACTTAGGAGTCAAGTGAGATCACTTGATCATAGGTCATACTCATCGTTTAAGCTCAAAATGGGGTTATCATTTTTCATTTAAGCATCTTGACGTATTCACACCTTGTCGAGTTGCTTTAACTCAAGACTCGAAGTAAACCTTCTCTAAGATGGAATAACATACCTTGGGTGGTGGTGTTGATCGTAATCATGTAGTTGAACTTGTGTGGGTTGCTCAAGGTTGATGTAGCTCATCAAGAGTTGGGAGCACCACTTGGAATTTGAGTTCATCTTCCTACATGGGTTAGTTTTTTGCAAGGAAGAGCACTTGTGTATCTAAAATGACAATCATGATACTCAACATAGAATTTGTCAAAGGATATGTTTGAATGGTTCCGTGCTTCCTTGTCTTCAACCACCATAGTGTAGAGACTTGGTGATGTAGAGATTGCTCAAGACATGATTGAGTTACAATCTCATGGAATTTGATTCAACCAAGTACCTACATGGGTTAGATAACATGCAAGATGCAAATATATCCAAGACATAAGATTTTCATCATAAGAGAAATATCAAGGATTAGTCTTAAGCTCATGTCTTGCATGTATCCAATGGAGTTTCTACTCCAAGTTTGAAGCATCAATGATATTCAGTTCTCCTCTCAACCTGCAAAACACTTTCTCATCAAGAGGTTTAGTGAAGATATCCGCTAATTGTTTTTTGGTGCGAACATGCTTAAGATTAATGTCACCCTTAGCAACATGATCTCGAATGAAATGATGACGAACTTCAATATGCTTAGTTCGAGAATGTTGCACAGGATTATGAGCAATTTTGATAGCACTTTCATTGTCACAGAGTAATGGAACATGTTTCACATATATCCCATAATCTTCAAGAGTTTGGGTCATCCAAAGTAATTGAGCACAACATGAACCAGCGGCAATATATTCCGCTTCGGCGGTGGATAAGGATACCGAGTTTTGTTTCTTTGAGGACTAAGACACAAGATATCTACCAAGAAATTGACAAGTACCCGAAGTGGACTTTCTATCAACCTTGTCTCCGGCATAGTCCGAGTCGGAGTAGCCAACAAGATCAAAAGAGGCCCTCTTAGGATACGAAATGCCAAAATTTGGTGTATGAATTAAGTATCTCACCATCCTTTTCACGGCCTTAAGATGTCATTCTTTAGGAGCAGCTTGATATCTTGCACACATGCACACACTTAGCATAATATTGGGACGTGAAGCACATAGGTATAACAATGAACCAATCATAGAGCAATAAACCTTTTGATCAACTGGTTCACCATCTTTGGTCAAATCAAGATGTCCACTAGTAGGCATGGGTGTAGACATACCTTTGCATTCTTGCATATTGAACTTCTTGAATAAGTCCTTAGTGTACTTTGTTTGAGAGACAAAAGTACCTTCCTTAGTTTGCTTGATTTGCAACCCAAGAAAGAATTTGAGTTCAGTCACCATTGACATCTCAAACTTCTCTGACATTAGCTTTCCAAATTTCTCACTAAAATGAGGGTTAGTTGATCCAAATATAATATCATCAACATAAATTTGGCATACAAATAATTCTCCATTAACCCTTTTAGTAAAAAGTGTAGAATCAATTTTTCCAATTTCAAAGCCTTTTTCAATAAGGAACTTGGTTAAGCATTTGTACCAAGCTCTAAGAGCTTGTTTAAGACCATAAAGAGCTTTGCGAAGTTTATAGACATGATTGGGTTTCTTAGGATTGATAAAGCCGGGAGGTTGTTTAACATAGACTTCCTCCTCTATTTCACCGTTGAGAAAGCACTTTTAATGTCCATTTGGTACAAGGTGATATCATGGTGATTAGCATAGGCAAGTAAGATGAGAATGGACTCAAGTCTAGCAACGGGAGCATAAGTCTCACCATAGTCCATACCTTCGACTTGTGTGTAGCCTTGGGCGACGAGACATGCTTTGTTGCGAACTACTTGTCCATCTTCATCTTGCTTGTTGCGAAACACCCATTTGGTACCGATGATGTTGTGGTTGTTGTCGGGCTTCTCAACCAATGTCCAAACTTGATTTCTCTCAAAGTTGTGTAGCTCTTCATGCATAGCATTTATCCAATCCGGATCTTCCAATGCTTCTTCGACCTTCATAGGTTCAATGCTAGAGATGAATGAATAGTGTTCACAAAAGTTAGCCAAATGAGTTTTAGAGCGAGTGATTCTCCCGGTTTGGATATCATTGTAGATTTTCTCGACGGGATGGTCTTTAGCAACTCTTACTCTAACTCGTGAAAGCTTTTGCTTGGGTCTTGGTTGAACATCTTCTTCATCATGTTCTTCTTCTTCTTCTTGGCCTTCTTCATTACTGGCGTTGTCGTTCTCTTGTCGTGGTGGAGAAGGAGGTTGTTGACGTTCTTGATGTACTTCCTCGTTTTCTTCATCTTGGTGTGTCCCACTTGTGGATGCTTCTGTATCAACACTTGGTTCACCTTGTCGTGAAGTAGAAGTTTCCACTTGGATGGACGAGGTACTCTCCTTCACCTCCGTTGGACGAATCTTGCCAATAGACAAGTCTTGGATTGCTTCCGAGGGATCTTTGTCTCCTACATCAATTGGCAATTGCTCTACTTGCGAGCCGTTAGATTCATCAAACTTCACATCTACCATTTCTTCAACCTTTCGGGTGAAATTGTTGTAGACACGGTATGTGTGAGAGTTTGAGCCATAACCAAGTAGGAAACCTTCATGAGACTTAGGAGCAAATTTAGAACGACGATGCTTATCAAGAATGTAGCACTTTGAGCCGAATAATCGAAAGTATCCAACTTGGGGTTTGTTACCAGTGAGGAGCTCGTATGCCGTCTTGCCGAGTAGCTTGTGAAGATACAAGTGATTTGTTGCCTGACAAGCTGTCTCAACTACTTCTGCCCAAAAGTGCTTCGACGTCTTGTACTCATCAAGCATCGTTCTTGCCATTTCGATGAGCGTCCGGTTCTTCCTCTCAATAAATCCATTTTGTTGAGGTGTGTACATAGCCGAGAACTCATGTGAAATCTCTTCTTCGTCAATAAACGTGTCCACATTTGCGTTCTTGAACTCCGTTCCGTTGTCGCTGCGAACCTTCTTGATCTTCACTTCAAACTGATTCTGAGCCTTCCTGGCGAAGTTTTTGAAGATCTTTTGGACCTGCGATTTGTCATCGAGAAAGAACACCCACGTAAATCTTGAAAAATCATCAACTATAACTAGACCAAAAGAATTCCCACCGAGACTTCTGTAAGCGTTGGGAACAAAGAGATCCATGTGAAGTAGCTCAAGTGGCCTCCTTGTGGTCATGATGTTCTTCACGGGATGCCTTCCTCCAACCTGTTTACCTGCTTGACAAGAACTGCAAAGTCTATCCTTATCAAATATGACATCGTTAACACCAAGGATATGATTCCCTTTAATAAGCTTGTCAAGGTTTCTCATGCCAACGTGTCCTAGTCGTCTATGCCATAACCAACCTTTAGAGGATTTAGCAATGAAGCAAGTTCTAGGTTGAGCCTTTTTAGTGAAATCAACAATGTAAAGATCACCTCTACGTATACCGGTAAAGACCATTTTATGATTGTCTCTATGAAACACTTGGCAATCTACTTCAGTAAATAGGACATTGAAACCGAAATCAGCAAGTCTAGATACTGAAAGTAAGTTGTAGCCAAGAGATTCAACGAGCATAACATTCTGAATGGAGCTATCATGTGAGATGGCCACCTTACCGAGGCCAACCACCTTACCCTTTGAGTTGTCACCGAAAGTGACATACTTTCGAGGACTATCATTTTCAGCAAGCTCACGAAACATGTCTTTATCTCCGGTCATGTGATCGGTACATCCACTGTCAAGAACCCATTCCTTTCCTCCTGCCATATATCCCCAAAGATTTGCCATAAGACCAAAGTGTCTCATTGCATCATCAAGATCAAAGGCATCCTCATCATCCTCATCATAGTATCCATGTTCAACATCGTCATGTGGTGGATCAATTCCTAGTGAGAGTGATTCATTAGTATGAGTTTGACAATAATCTCCTCTATGAATTCTAGTAGCTTCGGAAATAATATCACTAATAATTCCAACATTTCCTTTGGCACGCATAAGATTTGTAAGTTCAAATAGACAATTACCAAACATAGGATCATTGGAATTCATCTTACTCAAGGCAATAGACTTATGAAGAATTTCATCCAGATTTTCAAGGAATAATTAGGAAATCGTTCTTAAAGAAATTTCCATATAGTGTAGGCACACTCAAGAGTAGGCAGATTTCCAATCAAGTTTCTAGGCAAGCCTCTAGTAATAAGATTAACAGTTCTAACATTCCTAATCATGTCAATTGACTCGTCAAGGGTAGGATGCATAGGATCAACATGAGGTGCACAAGGACTAGCAATGTACTTGTTCAAATGATATTGATTGAAAATTACAAGCATCTCATTTTTCCACTCATGAAAATACTCTCCATCAAGTATAGGCACTCTATGTCTAAGACTCCCCAAAGTAGACTCATCCATCTTCCTCCAATGGTGATTAAACCAAAGCAATGGAGACCAAGCTCTAATACCACTTGTAGGACCTTGAGAAGTAAGTCTAGAAGGGGGGTGATTAGACTACTTGACCAATTAAAAACTATGCCTTTTCCCAATTTTACTCTTTGGCAGATTTTAGCTATCTTAGCATAAGTCAAGCAATCTTCACACAATTCAAGCAAGCATGCAAAGAGTATATGAGCAGCCGAAAGTAAAGCATGCAACTTGCAAGAATGTAAAGGGAAGGGTTTGGAGATTTCAAACGCAATTTGGAGACACGGTGATTTTTGAGCCGTGGTTCCGATAGGTGGTGCTATCGTACATCCACGTTGATGGAGACTTCAACCCATGAAGGGTAACGGTTGCACAAGTACACGGAGGGCTCCACCCACGAAGGGTCCACGAAGAAGCAACCTTGTCTATCCCATCATGGTCGTCGCCCATGAAGGACTTGCCTCACTAGCGATAGATCTTCACGAAGTAGGCGATCTCCTTGCCTCCACACAAAATCTAACCGTTACACACAATTTACCAATCTCGGTGGGACCGAATCAACAAACTCGGGCAGACCGATTTAGTAAATAATGTGACCGTTAGGGTTTTTGGTGGGACCGATATGCAACTCGGTAGGACCGATATGATTGGGGTTAGGGCATAATGTAATCTTAGTGAGACCGATTACACAAACTCGGTGAGACCGATTTTGGTAATAAGCTAACCAGAGAGTTGGTCAGGCAAACTCGGTGGGACCGATTACTCAAACTCGGTGGGACCGATTTGTTGGAAATATGCCCTAGAGGCAATGATAAATTAGTTATTATTATTATATTTCCGTGTTCATGATAATCGTTTATTGTCCATGCTATAATTGTATTGAAAGGAAACTCAGATACATGTGTGGATACATAGACAACACCATGTCCCTAGTAAGCTTCTAGTTGACTAGCTCGTTGATCAATAGATGGTTACGATTTCCTGACCATGGACATTGGATGTCGTTGATAACGGGATCACATCATTAGGAGAATGATGTGATGGACAAGACCCAATCCTAAGCCTAGCATAAATATCGTAGTTCGTATGCTAAAGCTTTTCTAATGTCAAGTATCATTTCCTTAGACCATGAGATTGTGCAACTCCCGGATACCGTAGGAATGCTTTGGGTGTACCAAACGTCACAACGTAACTGGGTGGCTATAAAGGTGCACTACATGTATCTCCGAAAGTGTCTGTTGGGTTGGCACGAATCGAGACTGGGATTTGTCACTCCGTGTAAACGGAGAGGTATCTCTGGGCCCAATCGGTAGGACATCATCATAATGTGCACAATGTGATCAAAGGGTTGATCACGGGATTATGTGTTACGGAACGAGTAAAGAGACTTGCCGGTAACGAGATTGAACAAGGTATCGGTATACCGACGATCGAATCTCGGGCAAGTACTATACCGCTAGACAAAGGGAATTGTATACGAGATCGATTGAGTCCTTGACATCGTGGTTCATCCAATGAGATCATCATGGAACATGTGGGAGCCAACATGGGTATCCAGATCCCGCTGTTGGTTATTGACCGGAGAACGTCTCGGTCATGTCTACATGGTTCCCGAACCCGTAGGGTCTACATACTTAAGGTTCGATGATGCTAGGGTTATAAAGGAAGTTTGTATGTGGTTATCGAATGTTGTTCGGAGTCCCGAATGAGATCCCGGACGTCACGAGGAGTTCCGGAATGGTCCGGAGGTAAAGATTTATATATGGGAAGTCATGTTTTGGTCACCGGAAAAGTTTCGGGTTTTATCGGTAACGTACCGGGACCACCGGGAGGGTCCCGGGGGTCCACCAAGTGGGGCCACCAGCCCCGGAGGGCTGCATGGGCCAAGTGTGGGAGGGGACCAGCCCCAGGTGGGCTGGTGCGCCCCCCACAAGGGCCCAAGGCGCCTAGGGTTTGGGGAGGGGGTGCTTCCACCTAACTTGGGGGGCAAGTTTCCCCCCTCTCCCCCCTTGGCCGCCACCCTTAGATGGGATTGGGGCTGCCGCACCCCTTGGGGTGGAAACCCTAGAGGGGGCGCACCCCCTCCCTCTCCTCTATATATACTTGAGGGTTTTGGGGCTGCCAAGACATGAGTTTTGACCTCTCCCTGGCGCAGCCCTACCTCTCTCCCTTCTCCTCTCCCGCGGTGCTTGGCGAAGCCCTGCTGGACTACCACGCTCCTCCATAACCACCACGCTGTTGTGCTGCTACTGGATGGAGTCTTCCTCAACCTCTCCCTCTCTCCTTGCTGGATCAAGGCGTGGAAGACGTCACCGGGCTGTACGTGTGTTGAACGCGGAGGTGCCGTCCGTTCGGCACTAGGATCTCCGGTGATTTGGATCACGACAAGTACGACTCCTTCAACCCCGTTCTCTTGAACGCTTCCGCTTAGCGATCTACAAGGGTATGTAGATGCACTCTCCTTCCCCTCGTTGCTGGTTTCTCCATAGATAGATTTTGGTGACACGTAGGAAAGTTTTGAATTTCTGCTACGTTCCCCAACAGTGGCATCATGAGCTAGGTCTATTGCGTAGATTCTTTGCACGAGTAGAACACAAAGTAGTTGTGGGCGTTGATTTTGTTCAATATGCTTACCGTTACTAGTCCAATCTTGTTTCGATGGTATTGTGGGATGAAGCGGTCCGGACCGACCTTACACGTACTCTTACATGAGACAGGTTCCACCGACTGACATGCACTTGGTGCATAAGGTGGCTAGCGGGTGCCAGTCTCTCCCACTTTACTCGGAACGGATTCGATGAAAGGGTCCTTATGAAGGGTAAATAGCAATTCGCATATCACGTTGTGGTTTTGCGTAGGTAAGAAACGTTCTTGCTAGAAACCCATAGCAGCCACGTAAAACATGCAAACAACAATTAGAGGACGTCTAACTTGTTTTTGCAGGGTATGCTATGTGATGTGATATGGCCAAGAAGAATGTGATGAATATATGTGATGTATGAGATTGATCATGTTCTTGTAATAGTAATCACGACTTGCATGTCGATGAGTATGACAACCGGCAGGAGCCATAGGAGTTGTCTTTATTTATTATATGACCTACGTGTCATTATACAACGCCATGTAATTACTTTACTTTATTGCTAACCGGTAGCCATAGTAGGAGAAGTAATAGTTGGCGAGACAACTTCATGGAGACACGATGATGGAGATCATGATGATGGATATCATGGTGTCATGCCGGTGACGATGATGATCATGGAGCCCCGAAGATGGAGATCAAAAGGAGCAAAATGATATTGGCCATATCATGTCACTATTTGATTGCATGTGATGTTTATCATGTTTATGCATCTTATTTGCTTAGAACGACGGTAGTAAATAAGATGATCCCTCATTAAAATTTCAATAAAGTGTTCCCCCTAACTATGCACCGTTGCGAAAGTTCGTCGTTTCGAAGCACCACGTGATGATCGGGTGTGATAGATTCTTACGTTCACATACAACGGGTGTAAGCCAGATTTACACACGCGAAACACTTAGGTTGACTTGACGAGCCTAGCATGTACAGACATGGCCTCGGAACACAAGAGACCGAAAGGTCGAGCATGAGTCGTATAGTAGATACGATCAACATGAAGATGTTCACCGATGATGACTAGTCCGTCTCACGTGATGATCGGACATGGCCTAGTTGACTCGGATCATGTAATCACTTAGATGACAAGAGGGATGTCTATCTGAGTGGGAGTTCATAAGATGAACTTAATTATCCTGAACATAGTCAAAAGATCTTTGCAAATTATGTCGTAAGCTCGCGCTTTAGTTCCACTGTTTAGATATGTTCCTAGAAAAAATATAGTTGAAAGTTGAAAGTAGCGATTATGCGGACAGTAGAAAGCTTATGTCCTTAATGCACCACTCAGTGTGCTGAACCCCAAACGTCGTTTGTGGATGTTGCGAACATCGGACATACACGTTTTTATAACTACGTGATAGTTCAGTTAAACGGTTTAGAGTTGAGGCACCAAAGACGTTTTCGAAACATCGCGGAACATATGAGATGTTTCGAGGGCTGAAATTGGGATTTCAGGCTCGTGCCCACATCAAGAGGTATAAGACCTCCGACGATTTTCTTAGCCTACAAACTAAGGGAGAAAATCTCAATCGTTGAGCTTGTACTCAGATTGTCTGAGTGCAACAATCACTTGAATCGAGTGGGAGTTGATCTTCCAGATGAGATAGTGATGTTTCTCCAAAGGCATTGCCACCAAGCTGCTAGAGCTTCGTGATGAACTATAACATATCAAGGATAGATATGATGATCCTTGAGGTATTCGCGATGTTTGACACCGCGAAAGTAGGAATCAAGAAGGAGCATCAATTTTTGATGGTTGGTGAAACCACTAGTTTCAAAACGGGGCAAGGGCAAGAAGGGATACTTCATGAAATGGCAAATCAGCTGCTGCTCTAGTGAAGAAACCCAAGGTTGAACCTAAACCCGAAACTAAGTGCTTCTATGATAAGGGGAACAGTCACTAGAGCGGAATTACCCTAGATACTTAGTAGATGAGAAGGCTGGCAAGGTCGATAGAAGTATATTGGATATACATTATGTTAATGTGTACTTTACTAGTACTCCTAGTAGCACCAGGGTATTAAGATACCGGTTCGGTTGCTAAGTGTTAGTAACTCAAAATAAAAGAGCTACGGAATAAATGGAGACTAGCTAAAGGTGAGCTGACGATATGTGTTGGAAGTGTTTCCAAGTTTGATGTGATCAAACATCGCACGCTCCCTCTACCATCAAGATTAGTATTAAACCTGAATAATTGTCATTTGGTGTTTGCGTTGAGCATAGACATGATTGGATTATGTATATCGCAATACGGTTATTCATTTAAGGAGAATAATGGTTACTCTATTTGAATAATACCTTCAATGGTCTTGCACCTAAAGGAATGGTTTATTGAATCTCGATCGTAGTGATACACATTTTCATGCCAAAAGATATAAGATAGTAATGATAGTACCACTTACTTGTGGCACTGCCATGTAAGTCATATTGGTATAAAACGCATGAAGAAGCTCCATGTTGATGGATCTTTGGACTCACTCGTTTTTGAAAAGTTTGAGACATGCGAACCATGTCTATTGGTGTATACGCATGAAGAAACTCCATGCAGATGGATCGTTTGGACTCATTTGATTTTGAATCACTTGAGATATGCAAATCATACCACATGGGCAAGATGACTGAAAATCCTCGTTTTCAGTAAGATGGAACAAGATAGCAACTTGTTGGAAGTAACACATTTTTGATGTGTGCAGTCCAATGAGTGTTGAGGCATGCAGTGAATATCGTTATGCTCTTACTTCACGGATGATTTGAGTAGATGCTAAGTGTATTTACTTGATGAAACACAAGTCTGGATCATTGAAAGGTTCAAGTAATTTCAGAGTGAAGTTGAAGATCATCGTGACAAGAGGATAAAATGTCTATGATATGATCATAGAGATGAGTATCTGAGTTACGAGCTTTGGCACGCAATTAAGACATTGTGGAAATTGTTTCACAATTAATACTGCCTGGAACACCATAGCGTGATGGTGTGTCCAAACATCATAGTTGCACCCTATTGGATATGGTGCGTACCATGATGTCTCTTATCGAATTACCACTATTGTTCATGGGTTAGGCATTAGAGACAACCGCACTCACTTTAATAGGGCACCACGTAATTCCGTTGAGATGACACCGTTTGAACTATGGTTTGGAGAAACCTAAGTTGTCGTTTCTTAAAAGTTTGGGGCTGCGACACCTATGTGAAAAAGTTTCAGGTTGATAAGCTCGAACCCAAAGCGGATAAAATGCATCTTCATAGGACACCCAAAATAGTTGGGTATACCTCCTAATTCAGATCCGAAAGCAATAGGGATTGTTTCTTGAATCGGGTCCTTTCTCGAGGAAAAGTTTCTCTCGAAAGAATTGAGTGGGAGGATGGTAGAGACTTGATAAGGTTATTGAACCATCACTTCAACCAGTGTGTAGCAGGGCACAGGAAGTTGTTCTTGTGGCACCTACACCAATTGAAGTAGAAGCTTATGATAGTGATCATGAAGTTTTGGATCAAGTCACTACCGTACCTCATAGGGTGACAAGGATGCGTATTGCTTCAGAGTGGTACGGTAATCCTATATTGAAGGTCATGTTGCTAGACAACAATGAACCTATGAGCTATGGAGAAGCGATGGTGGGCCCAAATTCCAACAAATGGTTAGAAGCCATGAAATCCGAGATAGGATCCATGTATCAGAACAAAGCATGGACTTTGCTGGACTTGCCCAATGATCGGCAAGCCATTGAGATAAATGGATCTTTAAGAAGAAGACGGACGTGGATGGTAATGTCACCATCTATGAAGCTCGACTTGTGGCGAAGAGTTTTTCACAAGTTCAAGGAGTTGACTACGATGAGATTTTCTCATCCATAGCGATGCTTAAAGTCCGTCAGAATCATGTTAGCATTAGCTGCATTTATGAAATCTGGCAGATGGATGTCAAAACGAGTTTCCTTACCAGTCTTCGTAAGGAAAGGTTGTATGTGATACAATCAGAAAGGTTTTGTCGATCCTAAGGATGCTAAAAGGTATGCTAGCTCCAGCGATCCTTCCATGGACTGGAGTAAGCATCTCGGAGTTGGAATATGCACTTTGATAAGATGATCAAAGATTTTGGGTTTATACAAAGTTTATGAGAAACTTGTATTTCCAAAGAAGTGAGTGGGAGCACTATAGTATTTCTGATGAGTATATGTTGTTAACATATTGTTGATTGGAAATGATGTAGAATTTCTGGAAAGCATATAGGGTTATTTGAAAAGTGTTTTTCAATGGAAGACCTGGATTAAGCTACTTGAACATTTAGCATCAAGATATATGAGGATAGATCAAAATGCTTAATAATACTTTCAAATGAGCACATACCTTGACATGATCTTGAAGGTGTTCAAGATGGATCAGTCAAAGAAGGAGTTCTTGCCTGAGTTGTAAGGTATGAAGTTAAGAGTTAAAGCTCAACCACGGCAGAAGAGAGACAAAGGACGAAGGCCGTCCCCTACGCTTCAGACGTAGGCTCTATAGTATGTTATGTTGTGTACCGCACCGAAAGTGTGCCTTGCCATGAGTCAGTCAAGGGGTACAAGAATGATCCAGGAACGGATCATTGGACAACGGTCAAAATTATCCTTAGAGGAATAAGGAAATGTTTCTCGATTATGGAGGTGATAAAGAGTTCAGCGTAAAGGGTTACGTCGATGCAAGCTTTAACACCTATCCGAATGACTCTGAGTAGCAAACCGGATAGGTATAGTGGAGCAACCATTTGGAATAGCTTCAAGTGGAGCGTGGAAGCAGCATTTACAATATGACATAGAGAATTGTGAAGTACATATGGATCTGAATGTTGCAGAGTCGTTGACTAAAACCTCTCTCACAAGCAAAACATGATCAAACCCCAGAACACATTGAGACTTAATCACATGGTGATGTGAACTAGTTTAGACACTAGTAAACTCTTTGGATGTTGGTCACATGGCGATGTGACCTGTCAGTGTTAATCACATGGCGGTGTGAACTAGATTATTGACTCTAGTGCAAGTGGGAGACTATTGGAAATATGCCCTAGAGGCAATGATAAATTAGTTATTATTATTATATTTCCGTGTTCATGATAATCATTTATTGTCCATGCTATAATTGTATTGAAAGGAAACTCAGATACATGTGTGGATACATAGACAACACCATGTCCCTAGTAAGCTTCTAGTTGACTAGCTCGTTGATCAATAGATGGTTACGATTTCCTGACCATGGACATTGGATGTCGTTGATAACGGGATCACATCATTAGGAGAATGATGTGATGGACAAGACCCAATCCTAAGCCTAGCACAAAGATCGTAGTTCGTATGCTAAAGCTTTTCTAATGTCAAGTATCATTTCCTTAGACCATGAGATTGTGCAACTCCCAGATACCGTAGGAATGCTTTGGGTGTACCAAATGTCACAACGTAACTGAGTGGCTATAAAGGTGCACTACAGGTATCTCCGAAAGTGTCTGTTGGGTTGGCACGAATCGAGACTGGGATTTGTCACTCCGTGTAAATGGAGAGGTATCTCTGGGCCCACTCGGTAGGACATCATCATAATGTGCACAATGTGATCAAAGGGTTGATCACGAGATGATGTGTTACAGAACGAGTAAAGAGACTTGCCAGTAATGAGATTGAACAAGGTATCGGTATACCGACGATCGAATCTCGGGCAAGTACTATACCGCTAGACAAAGGGAATTGTATACGGGATCGATTGAGTCCTTGACATCGTGGTTCATCCGATGAGATCATCGTGGAACATGTGGGAGCCAACATGGGTATCCAAATCCCGCTGTTGGTTATTGACCGGAGAACGTCTCGGTCATGTCTGCATGGTTCCCGAACCCGTAGGGTCTACACACTTATGGTTCGATGACGCTAGGGTTATAAAGGAAGTTTGTATGTGGTTACCGAATGTTGTTCGGAGTCCCGGATGAGATCCTGGACGTCACGAGGAGTTCCATAATGGTCCGGAGGTAAAGATTTATATATGGGAAGTCCTGTTTTGGTCGCCGAAAAAGTTTCGGGTTTTATCGGTAACGTACCGGGACCACCGGGAGGGTCCCGGGGGTCCACCAAGTGGGGCCACCAGCCCCGGAGGGCTGCATGGGCCAAGTGTGGGAGGGGACCAGCCCCAGGTGGGCTGGTGCGCCCCCCCACAAGGGCCCAAGGCGCCTAGGGTTTGGGGAGGGGGTGCTTCCACCTAACTTGGGGGGCAAGTTTCCCCCCTCTCCCCCCTTGGCCACCACCCTTAGATGGGATTGGGGCTGCCGCACCCCTTGGGGTGGAAACCCTAGAGGGGGCGCACCCCCTCCCTCTCCTCTATATATACTTGAGGGTTTTGGGGCTGCCAAGACATGAGTTTTGACCTCTCCCTGGCGCAGCCCTACCTCTCTCCCTTCTCCTCTCCCGCGGTGCTTGGCGAAGCCCTGCTGGACTACCACGCTCCTCCATCACCACCACGCCATTGTGCTGCTGCTGGATGGAGTCTTCCTCAACCTCTCCCTCTCTCCTTGCTGGATCAAGGCGTGGGAGACGTCACCGGGCTGTACGTGTGTTGAACGCGGAGGTGCCGTCCGTTCGGCACTAGGATCTCCGGTGATTTGGATCACGACGAGTACGACTTCTTCAACCCCGTTATCTTGAACGCTTGCGCTTAGCAATATACAAGGGTATGTAGATGCACTCTCCTTCCCCTCGTTGCTGGTTTCTCCATAGATAGATTTTGGTGACACGTAGGAAAATTTTGAATTTCTGCTACGTTCCCCAACACGATTTTGGTAATAAGTTAACCAGAGAGTTTGCATTGTAATCTCGGTAGTACCGATTGCTCAAACTCGGTTAGACCGATTTTGATAATGGACATACACAAAGAGATTACAATCCCATCCCGGTGAGACCGAGGTCCCTATCGGTGAGACCGGTTTGCCTAGGGTTTGTGGCAGTGGCTATGACATCTGAACTCGGTGGCGTCGGATAGAAAGAATCGGTGGAGCCAAGTTTGACTTTAGGTTTGGGTCATATGTGGATGTGAGAAAGTAGTTGAGGGTTTTTGGAGCATATCACTAAGCACTGTGGAGCAAGAAACTCATTAAGCAACAACTCATCCCTTCTTGATAGTATTGCCTTTTCCTATAGACTCAATGTGATCTTGGATCACTAAAACATAAAATGCAGAGTCTTGATCTTGAAGCTTGAGCCAATCCTTTGTCCTTAGCATCTTGAAGGGGTTCCACATCCTTTAGTCCATGCCACTCCATTCTTGAACTTGTCTGAAATATACTAAGTAAAAGTGTTAGTCCAACAAGAGATATGTTGACATTAATTACCAAAACCACCCAGGGAGCACTTGTGCTTTCACATGGAAATACTTCCAACACATATCGTCACCTCGCCTTTAGCTAGTCTCTGTTTATTCCATAGCATTTTATTTCGAGTTACTAACACTTAGCAACTGAACCAGTATCTATTACCATGGTGCTACTAGGAGTACTAGCAAAGTACACATTAATATAATGTATATCCAATATACTTCTGTCGACCTTGCCAGCCTTCTCATCTACCAAGTATCTAGGGTAGTTCTGCTTCAATGACCGTTCCCCTCATTACAGAAGCACTTAGTCTCGGGTTTGGGTTCAACCTTGGGTTTCTTCACTAGAGCAGCAACAGATTTGCCATTTCATGAAGTATCCCTTCTTGCCCTCGCCCTTCTTGAAACTAGTGGTTTCACTAACCATCAACAATTGATGCTCCTTCTTGATTTCTACTTTCGCGGTGTCAAACATCACGAATATTTCAAGGATCATCATATCTATCCCTGATATGTTATAGTTCATCACGAAGCTCTAGTAGCTTGGTGGCAATGACTTTGGAGAAACATCACTATCTCATCTGGAAGATTAATTCCCACTCGATTCAAGTGATTGTTGTACCCAGACAATCTGAGTACAAGCTCAATGATTGAGCTTTTCTCCCTTAGTTTGTAGGCTAAGAAACTTGTCGGAGGTGGGCACGAGCCTGAAATCCCAATTTCAGCCCTCGGAACATCTCATATGTTTCGCGACGTTTCAAAAACGTCTTCAGTGCCTCAATTCTAAACCGTTTAACATTACTGAACTATCACGTAGTCATCAAAACATGTATGTCAGATGTTCGCAACATCCACAGACGACGTTCGAGGTTCAACACACCGAGCGGTGCATTAAGGACATAAGCCTTCTGCGCAGCAATGAGGACAATCCTTAGTTTACGGTCCCAGTCTGCATAATTGCTACTATCAACTTTCAACTAAATTTTCTCTAGGAACATATCTAAAAGAGTAGAACTAAAACGCGAGCTACGACATAATTTGCGAAGACCTTTTGACTATGTTCAGGATAATTAAGTTCATCTAATCAAATTATTTGATGAACTCCCACTCAGATAGACATCCCTCTAGTCATCTAAGTGATACATGATCCGAGTCAACTAGGCTGTGTCCGATCATCATGTGAGACGGACTAGTCATCATCGGTGAACATCATCATGTTGATCGTATCTACTATACGACTCATGTTCGACCTTTCGGTCTCTTGTGTTCCGAGGCCATGCCTGTACATGCTAGGCTCGTCAAGTCAACCTAAGTGTTTTGCATGTGTAAATCTGGCTTACACCCGTTGTATGCGAACGTTAGAATCTATCACACCGATCATCACGTGGTTCTTCGAAACAACGAACCTTCGCAACGGTGCACAGTTAGGGGGGACACTTTCTTGAAATTTTAGTGAGGGATCATCTTATTTATGCTACCGTTGTTCTAAGCAAATAAGATGTAAACACATGATAAACATCTCATGCAATCAAATAGTCACATGATATGGCCAATATCATTTTGCTCCTTTTGATCTCCATCTTCGGGGCGCCATGATCATCATCATCACCGGCATGACACCATGATCTCCATCATCGTGTCTCCATGAAGTTGTCCCGCCAACTATTACTTCTACTACTATGGCTAACGGTTTAGCAATAAAGTAAAGTAATTACATGGCATTATTCAATGACACGCAGGTCATATAATAAATTAAGACAACTCCTATGGCTCCTGCCGGTTGTCATACTCATCGACATGCAAGTCGTGATTCCTATTACAAGGACATGATCAATCTCATACATCACATATATTTCATTCATCACATCCTTTTTGGCCATATCACATCACGTGGCATATGCTGCAAAAACAAGTTAGACATCCTCTAATTGTTGTTGCATGTTTTACGTGGCTGCTATGGGTTTCTAGCAAGAACGTTTCTTACCTATGCAAAAGCCACAACGGTGATATGCAAATTGCTATTTACCCTTCATAAGGACCCTTTTCATCGAATCCAATCCGATTAAAGTGGGAGAGACTGGCACCCGCTAGCCACCTTATGCAACAAGTGCATGTCAGTCGGTGGAACCTGTCTCACGTAAGCGTACATGTAAGGTCGGTCCGGGCTGCTTCATCCCACAATACCGCCGACACAAGATAGGACTAGTAACGGTAAGCAAATTGAAAAAACCAACGCCCACAACTACTTGTGTTCTAATCGTGCATAGAATCTACGCAATAGACCTAGCTCATGATGCCACTGTTGGGGAATGTAGCAGAAATTCAAAATTTTCTACGCAACACCAAGATCAATCTATGGAGATTCTAGCAACAAGAGAGAGAGGGAGTGTATCTTCATACCCTTGAAGATCGCTAAGCGGAAGCGTTACAAGAATGCAGTCGATGGAGTCGTACTCGCGTTGATTCAAATCGTGGAAGATCCGATCTAGCGCCGAATGGACGGCGCCTCCGTGTTCAACACCGTACAACCCGGGGATGTCTCCTCCTTCTTGATCCAGCTGGGGGAGAGGAGAAGTTGAGGGAGAACTCCGACAGCACGACGGCATGGTGGTGGTGGAGCTCGTGGTATTCCATCAGGGCTTCGCCAAGCACTACGGAGGAGGAGGAAGAGTTGGAGGAGGGAGGGGCTGCGCCAAAAGCAAGGGTGCTGCAGCCCTCCCACCCCCTCTATTTATAGGGTGAAGGGCAGAGGGGGCCGGCCCCTCTAGATCATCTAGAGGGCAGGCGGCGGCCAGGAGGGGGAAACTTGCCCCCCAAGCAAGGTGGAGGCGCCCCCTCCCCTAGGGTTTCCAACCCTAGGCACCGTGGGCCCTTGGGGAGGGGCGCACCAGCCCACTAGGGGCTGGTTCCCTCCCATATTCAGCCCATCAAGTCCCCCGGGGCAAGTGGCCCCACCCGGTGGACCTCCGGACACCTTTCGGTGGTCCTGGTACAATACCGATAACCCCCAAAACCATTCCGGTGACTGAAACTGGACTTCCCATATATAAATCTTCACCTCCGGACCATTCCGGAACTCTTCATGACATCCGGGATCTCATCCAGGAACAACATTTGGTAACCACGTACTAATTCCCATAACAACTCTAGCGTCACCGAACCTTAAGTGTGTAGACCCTACGGGTTCGGGAATCATGCAGACATGACCGAGACAGCTCTCTGGCCAATAACCAACAGCAGGATATGGATACCCATGTTGTCTCCCACATGTTCCACGATGATCTCATCGGATGAACCACGATGTCAAGGATTCAAGCAATCCCGTATACAATTCCCTTTGTCAATCGGTGCGTTACTTGCCCGAGGTTCGATCGTCAGTATCCCAATACCTCGTTCAATCTCGTTACCGGCAAGTCACTTTACTCGTTGTGTAATGCATGATCCCGTGACTAACTACTTAGTCACATTGGGCTCATTATGATGATGCACTACCAAGTGAGCCCAGAGATACCTCTCCGTCATACGGAGTGACAAATCCCAGTCTCGATTCGTGCCAACCCAACAAACACTTTCGGAGATACCCGCAGTGCACCTTTATAGTCACCCAGTTACATTGTGACATTTGGTACACACAAAGCACTCTTATGGTATCCGGGAGTTACACAATCTCATGGTCTAAGGAAATGATACTTGACATTAGAAAAGCTCTTAGCAAACGAACTACACGATCTTGTGCTATGCTTAGTATTGGGTCTTGTCCATCACATCATTTCTCCTAATGATGTGATCCCGTTATCAATGACATCCAGTGTCCATGGTCAGGAAACCATAACCATCTATTGATCAACGAGCTAGTCAACTAGAGGCTCACTAGGGACATGTTGTGGTCTATGTATTCACACATGTATTACGGTTTCCAGTTAATACAATTATAGCATGAACAATAGACAATTATCATGAACAAGGAAATACAATAATAACCATTTTATTATTGCCTCTAGGGCATATTTCCAACATTACTCCCCCTCCACCAACAATCATCAATCCATGGCTTGTCCGAAACAACGGGTGCCTCCAACTAACAACAATCTTGGGGGAGTTTTGTTTGCAATTATTTTGATTTGATTTTGATCTTTCGATCATGGGACTGGGCATCCCAATTACCAGCCATTTTTCTCATGAATGATGAGCAGATTCCACTCATCGTGAGAATAACCCGCCTAACATGGAAGATACAGACAACCCTTGTTGAAACATGAGCTGTTCGAGCATACAAAATAGAATTTCATTTGAAGGTTAAGAGTTTGGCACATGCAAATTTACTTGGAATGGCAGGTAAATACCACATATAGGTAGATATGGTGGACACTCATGGAAGAAAATTGGTTCAAGGAATTTGGATGCACAAGCAGTATTCCCTCTTGGTACAAATATTTTGGCTAGCAAAGGATTCTAAATAGCAAGCACCACATGTTGGAGGATCTATAACAATATAACTTCTATACAAATATACCCAAGCATAACTCATTATGTTGTCTTCCTTGTCCAACTTCAACTAATTTGCTCAGGTTTGAAAAGTAATTAATGGGGCTCACAATCGTAGAAGATGTCCAAGATAGTATATTTATATGTGAAATCTCTCTTCCTAATATTCTTTCATGAATTGTTCAAGTGACCAATACAATGTTTGCTAACCTTCAATAAATTTACCACCTCCACTTCTTAGATGTGAAGTCATTACTCCCAATGCGGTAAGCATATGAAACATATATATCTTCAGATTTATGACATTCAACTCATTCAACCATTTACTCATAGGATATAAGTGAAGCACACGAGTAAATGACAAACTACTCCAAAAAGATATAAGTGAAGATCAATGAGTAGTTAAATAATTATGTAGCTATATGAAGACTCTCTCATTTAAGAATTTCAGATCTTGGTATTTTATTCAAACAGCAAGCAAAATAAAATAAAATAACATGACGCTCCAAGCAAATCACATATCATGTGGTGAATAAAAATATAGCTCCAAGTAAAGTTACCGATGAACGAAGATGAAAGAGGGGATGCCATCCGGGGCATCCCCAAGATTAGGCTCTTGGTTGTCCTTGAATATTACCTTGGGGTGCCTTGGGAATCCCCAATCTTAGGCTCTTGCCACTCATTATTCCATAGTCCATCAAATCTTTACCCAAAACTTGAAAACTTCACAACACAAAACTCAACAGAAAAGTCGTAAGCTCCGTTAGTATAAGAAAATAAATCACCACTTAGGTACTGTTGTGAACTCATTATAAATTCATATTTGTGTAATATCTACTGTATTCCAACTTCTCTATGGTTCATACCCTCCGATACTACTCATAGATTAATCAAAATAAGCAAACAACACATAGAAAACAGAATTTGTCAAAAACAGAACAGTGTGTACTAATCTATATCATTCGAGTACTTCGGTAACTCCAAAAATTCTACCAAATTAGGAACTAATAAGAAATTTGTGTACAAATCCAGAGAAAAAGGAATCAGATCAAAAGCACGTTTCTGTGAATTATTAAAACTAATTTACTGGTGCAAAAGTTTCTGATTTTCAGCAGGGTCAACACAACTATCACCGTAAGCTATCCTAAAGGTCACTTGGCACTTTATTGAAACAAAATCTATAAAACATGATTACTACAGTATCATAATCATGTGGACACACAAAAACAGTAAGGGTAAATATCGGGTTGTCTCTCAACAAGCGCTTTTCTTTAATGCCTTTCTAGCTAGGCATGATGATGGCAATGATGCTCACATAAAAGATAAGAATTGGAACATAAAGAGAGCATCATGAAAAATATTACTAGCACATTTAAGCATAACCCACTTCCTATGCATAGGAATTTTGTGAGCAAACAACTTATGGGAACCATAATCAACTAGCATAGGAAGGCAAAACAAGCATAGCTTCAAGATTTTCAACACATAGAGAGGAAACTTGATATTATTGCAATTCCTACAAGCATATGTTCCTCCCTCATAATAATTTTCAGTAGCATCATGAATGAATTCAACAATATAACCAGCACATAAAGCATTCTTTTCATGATCTACTTGCAAAGAAATTTTACTACTCTCCACATAAGCAAGTTTATTCTTTATGGCATACGTATCATCAAAATAATTATCATAAATAGGAGGCATGCTTTCATCATAATAAAATTGCTCATCAAAACTTGGGGGACAAAAAAATATCATATTCATCAAACATAGATTCCCCAAGCTTGTGGCTTTGCATATCATTAGCATCATGGATATTCAAGGAATTCATACTAACAACATTGCAATCATGCTCATCATACAAAGATCTAGTACCAAACATTTTAATGCATTGTTCTTCTAGCAATTGAGCACAATTTTCCTTTCCATCATTCTCATGAAAGATATTAAAAAGATGAAGTGTATGAGGCAAACTCAATTCCTTTTTTTGTAATTTTCTTTTATAGACTAAACTAGTGAAAACAAGAAACTAAAAGATTCAATTGCAAGATCTAAAGATATACCTTCAAGCACTCACCTCCCCGGCAATGGCGCCAAAAAAGAGCTTGATGTCTACTACGCAACCTTCTCCTTGTAGACGTTGTTGGGCCTCCAAGTGCAGAGGTTTGTTGGATAGTAGAAAATTTTCCTCAAGTGGATGACCTAAGGTTTATCAATCCGTGGGAGGCGTAGGATGAAGATGGTCTCTCTCAAACAACCCTGCAACCAAATAACAAAGAGTCTCTTGTGTCCCCAACACACCCAATACAATGGCAAATTGTATACGTGCACTAGTTCAGCGAAGAGATGGTGATACAAGTGCAATATGGATAGTAGATATAGGTTTTTGTAATCTGAAAATATAAAAACAGCAAGGTAACTAATGATAAAAGTGAGCACAAACGGTATTGCAATGCTAGGAAACAAGGCCTAGGGTTCATACTTTCAGTAGTGAAAGTTCTCTCAACAATAATAACATACTTGGATCATATAACTATCCCTCAACATGCAACAAAGAGTCAATCCAAAGTCACTAATAGCGGAGAACAAACGAAGAGATTATTGTAGGGTACGAAACCACCTCAAAGTTATCCTTTCTGATCGATCTATTCAAGAGTAGGTAGTAAAATAACATGAAGCTATTCTTTCTGTTCGATCTATCATATAGTTCGTACTAGAATAACACCTTAAGACACAAATCAGCCAAAACCCTAATGTCACCTAGATACTCCAATGTCACCTCAAGTATCCGTGGGCATGATTATATGATATGCATCACACAATCTCAAATTAATCTATTCAACCAACACAAAGTACTTCAAAGAGTGCCCCAAAGTTTCTAGCGAAGAGTCAAAGACGAAAACGTGTGCCAACCCCTATGCATAAGTTCATTAAACCCCCAAGTTTATCACCAAAACATACATCAAGTAGATCACGTGAATATCCCATTGTCACCACAGATAAGCACGACAAGACATACATGAAGTGTTCTCAAATCCTTAAAGACTCAATCCGACAAGACAACTTCAAGGGAAAAACTCAATCCATTACAAGAGAGTAGAGGGGGAGAAACATCATAAGATCTAACTATAATAGCAAAGCTCGCGATACATCAAGATCATGCCAAATCATGAACACGAGAGAGAGAGAGAGAGATCAAACACATAGCTACTGGTACATACCCTTAGCCCCGAGGGTGAACTACTCCCTCCTCGTCATGGAGAGCGCCAGCATGATGAAGATGGCGACTGGTGAGGGATCCTCCCCCTCCGGTAGGGTACCAGAACAGGGTCTCGATTGGTTTTTGGTGGCTACAGAGGCTGGCGGCGGCGGAACTCCTGATCTATTATGTTCCTCAATGTTTTTAGGGTATATGGACATATATAGGAGAAAGAAGTCGGTCAGGGGGGCCACGAGGGACCCACGAGGGTGGGGGCGCCCAAGGGGTAGGGCGCACCTCCCTGCCTCGTGGCTTCCTCGTTGCTTCTCTGATGTATACTCCAAGTCTCCTGGATTGCTTCCGTTCCAAAAATAACTCTCCCGAAGGTTTCATTCCGTTTGGACTCCGTTTGATATTCCTTTTCTTCGAAACACTGAAATAGGCAAGAAAACAACAATTTGGGCTGGGCCTCCGGCTAATAGGTTAGTGCCAAAAATAATATAAAAGTGTATAATAAAGCCCATAAACATCCAAAACAGGTAATATAATAGCTTGAATGCTTCATAAATTATAGATACGTTGGAGACGTATCAAGGATCCCAAAACAAGTTACTAATGTACCATGCTATTATGTGAGACAGGCATCCATGTTGGCAGCTACTGCTCAAGCTACAAAGGTTTCCGAGCTTAGTTGGATACTTAGATTAGCCGATGAGGAGCTTGACCGCGTCAATAAGCGGTTTGATGAAACGCAATGTATGCGGAACTTACATACCAGAAGTGATATGTGTATTGATTCTTTTAACTTTTTGAATTTTATGATTATAATCATAGTTGGCGTGGCCGACATTGAATCCCTCAAAAGCGCGCTTGCCCAAGCCAAGAAGGAGGCAGAGGCGAATAAGGTGGACGCTGACAAGGCGGCGAAAGAGCTGGAGGCGGAGCAAACTGCCCGCCGCCAACATGAAGCTCGGGTGGCCGAAGTCGAGCAAGAGCTCAAGGACACTATTACCAAGTGCGAGTCCTTGGAGCAGAAGACTTCAGACCAAGCATCTGAACTTGCCAAGACTCTCCGAGATATCAAGGAGGCCCGGGTTGAGTCCCAGAGTGCCCACCAGGAGATCCAGCAGGCAAGGCAGATAGCAGCTGGTAAGGTTTTTCTTCTGCAGAGTAAATTTCAAGTAAGAGATATATCTTGCTGACCCAAGTTTGGAGTTCTCCTAGTGCGTTTGCGGATCTGCCGAGCAGTGTTGCTGATGCCGCAGAGTTCTTCCGAGCTGGAGAGGGGAGCTCGACGGAGAAGCTATTCTGGTCACAGTACCTTACGCCAAAGCATCTGGCACCCCTCAGTGATCAGCTAAAGCAGCTGACCGAGCTGCATAGGGTGGCCGGGTTGGCCATGAAGGATGTAATAGTCCGACTTTGGCCAATCGAGCCCATGCCCAGCATCTACTTTGGACTCGTGAAGCGTCTAGTTGACGCACTTCCCCGGATTGACGCCATAAAGTGGTCAGACTGCATAGAAGGTGCCCAGATGGCCTTCGCCCGCATTAAGATGCAATGGGAGAAGATGAAGGCCACCGAAATTGCAACCGCAGGACCGCCTGAGGGAGTCCTAGGTTCGGGGGTCCTCAGGTGTTCGGCCCAGGAGTGTGGGCCGAGTTGCATGGGCCGTGCAGGATCAAGCTGAAGATTATCTACCGAGTCCGGATGAGGCTTCTCAATGCGTGGAAGGTGAGAATAGAGTCCGGAAGTTTCCCTAACTGTTAAACTAACCTTGAGAGATTACTTGTAGGTGATCATTGAGGACACACCTACACTTGAGAGATTACTTGTAGTTGATCAAGAAGGTCCAACAAGAATCAATGTCATTTCTACGCCAAAATTGATAGTGGTGGGCTACTCATCTGACAAATACTCCGAACTTGTTATTGGATCCGCACCCGTTCAGGTACAACAGTCGCCTTCTACCTCTCCTTCTACAAATTAACATCATTTCTAATTTTGAAGATGTTTGTTCGTCTGTCATCCAGAAAATGATTCCGACAAGCTTGACCCCAAAACTGCGCACAATGAAGGTCTTGGCACTAGAATCTATTGGCCCCAACCTGGAGCAAGTTGTCAGTTTCCTGAGATGCTTTATGTGCCTGGAGAAGATATATATCGAGGTGATGTTCCGTTCCTGTTAAATGTTAACCATAAGGGAGTTCAATTTGTGATACCTTTTTTCCAAGTTTACAATGACTATGTGCTATGATTTCTGAAGGATTCTTTTGGAGGACTTCAGTACATACATGTCCCTCCCCCATATTGGTTGCTTGATCCATATGGTTACAATCCATAAGCATTTCCCATTTGGATTCATCTGTACTAGTTTTATTAGGGAACTTTTCATCCACTCCAACCTCTTGTGAAGAAGGCTACATTTTTATAGAATGTAATCAAATGCCCATTTAATCATGTCAGATCGATGATGGCATGTTAGTGCATTTTACAAATCCTGCAAACCAAATAGGCATGTAGTAGTGTTCAAAACTGCATGTAGGCACTAACATGTTTTCTTCTTTTGCAGATAAGATTAGGCCCAGTGGTGGATAATGTGATACGATACAACAATCACGTCGAATGCCTAGATCTGCATCTTTCAAAAATTACTTTGAACTCCTATCGAGGGACCTTACCGGAGATTATATTTGCCAGGTTCTTTGTTATCAGAGCAAGGGTGCTGAAGGTAATGAGATTTTCCCTACATTTATTTTGAAAAAATGAATGGTTTGTTGATCAGCGTCGGCGCCTGCAGTAGAATGGAATAGGCTCCGAAAATGCTGAATTTCATTTTGGAACTTCAGATGACAGGGCAAGCGGAAGTCATCGTGTCGACCCCATACATGACTTCTCAGTGGCTAACCCCTTTGTAAAAATTATGAGGTTTCGAAACCAGACTTAGAAGTGGTAATATTAGTTTGAACCTCTCTGATATCCATGTTCAGCGGATCAGTGCGAGTGTTTGCAGCTGATGAGCTGAATTTCATTTCTAATATCAGTTTGAACCTTGTAATCTTTGAATTTGAGCCATATAACTCTGGAATTTGAACCTTGTAATATTTCGAGCTATTGTGGTACAATCGTTGAAATGGCATCGTATGAGACTCGTATATTGGTAGCACATTTTGACCTTAATATGCAATGGTCTTAGATTTTATTAACCATTCTCGAATTTGTTTACTTGTCGGCCTCAAAGCAAACGATCTGTATAGCTAACTCGACTGCAATCTTCAACATTATTGCACACAGTTGGTTTCTTCAACCATGTGCCCTGTAGAGCGCAGAATTAATTATCGCACTTGAGTGTCCATCATCACCCTTCTGTGTAACTTTGACCTCATCACCCACGGGTAAACTTATGACCGAAGTCATTCCACACACTTCGGTTTTACAAAGCTTTTTGCCAATACACGCCCATGATTTGTCCCTCTTCTAGCCGACGCATGGCCAAACTAGCTGGGCGGGAAGCTCGTGCGGTAGCGCGGGAACATGCTCACCGACGATACATTTGGCGCCTCTTCGAGCCCATGCATGGTCAAAAGAAACGCGTGTGGTGCGGTGTTGTCAAGCATGCACTGGAATCATCCGCTATGAACACTGTGACAAGATGTGATGATTACAGGCCATCGGCCCCCATTTATTACATCGGCCATTTAACCCTTGTGTCTCTTCAACCTTTCGATCGCGCTCCACCATTACAAGAAGCACACCCACCACGACAAATTCTTAGAGGGTATCCTGTGCGGCTCCAATGGCGCTCCGAGCGGCTGCCGACGACGAGCGGCAGTTCACCATGCATGCCGTGGTGGACACCCACAGAAGGTTCACGAACCTCTCGGTGGTGTACACCAATGACCCGGTTTGGGTGGAGCACTCCATCCACATCATGGAGTTGTTACTTGCCGAGGAGAAGTACAAGGTGGTCGGGTTCGACCTCGAGTACACCCGCACTTGTGTCGGGTCTCGTCCCAAGGTCGTCATTGCCCAGATGTGCGTGCGCCACCACGTCCTCCTCTACCACTACTGCCTGGCCACAAGCCCTTGCGAGCGTTTCGCCTGGTTTGTCAACATCCCCCACTACATGTTTGCTATGGTGCACACCACCAACGATGTAAAGGTGCTCAAGAATTCGGGCATCACTTGCCAGAATCTTGTTGACATCCAGGGCCAATACAAGATCTGGGCAGCAAGGAGCATGAGAAGGACTCACTGGTTCACCTCGCCGAGGCCATCATCGACCCCTATTACAGAGACATGAAGGATTCTCGCAACAAGGACAAGCGTGCCTGTCACTCGGTCTGGACAGAGAAACTTGACAAAGCTCATGTCGTGTACGCGGACAAGGAGGCATACACGAGCTACGACATGTATAGGCGGATCATTGACATGGGGAAGTGCCTCCTTCCCCAAAACAGCCAGGGATCCAGCCGAAAGTAGAGCAATGGCAAGCGTCGTCGCAACAATAAGTAGATGATTTGATCCTCGTTTCTCCTAGTTTAGTATGCATGTAATTGCTTACTTTGGTGTGTGGAAATGTTATGTGTGTAGTCACTTGTATAATTGTATGATTAATTTGGTTATGCAATGCTGTTTTTTAAGTATATATGTTGATGCTCTGTAGACAGAGCGTAGATGTTGTGCGGACAAAGAAAATCATATCACACACGGACTAAACAATGGAACCCGTCGGTGATGTTTTCATCAATCACTCACAATTATATACCAGCAATCGTTTGCTCACAACACACACGACTTGTTAACATGAATCGTCTGTGTTGTTATCGGTCTTCCCACACGTTTCTGATTACAGACCTATTTACCGCGTACCACACACATTTTGTTAAGTTGAACCGTTTATGTTCTCTTCGCTCAACGCAAACAGTTCATCCGAGTGAATTGTATGCCGTATATCACGCACACCTTGTTCTGGCTGACCGTTCTTTTGTGTTTCCTAATCACAAACAGTTCATCCGAGTGAACCGTATGCTGTATATTGCACACATCTTCATCTGGCTGCCTGTTTCTTTTGTTTCGCCTCATCGCAAACAGTTTATTGAACTGAACCGTATGCCCCTCATCTCACACGCAACTAAATTCTGAGCCGTGTTTGATGCATCCGTCATCGCAAATGTTTTGCATCTTTTTTGACTTTTTACACCACTGTTTGTGATAATTGCATCGCACACAGTCTCGTTGAAGGGTCTTTGATCGTAGTGTCGTGTTAGCAGCATCCTGCAGTAATGGCTGTTATTTTTTGACCGACTTAACACCAAAGACATGATTGTCAGACGCCACTGGAGGCTGTCTGAGGATGATAATTTGTGTGTCATTTGTGCTGCCTAGGTTTATGAAGACATGCTTCACCTTTTCTTTAACTGCAATTTTCAGTTTCAGAGTCTGGAATTACCCGGGGATTGACTGGACAAGTGGCAATGATATTCAACAATGTATCTCACACGCAAGGAACTCCTTCGGGCATCCTTTCTTCTTTGAGGTGATGCTCACAACTGCTTGGAACATCCGGATCTTGCACAATGGAAGGACTTTCATAGGGGAAAGAGCATCCTTTTGCTGTTTGAAAATGTAATTTTGTACATGATGTAACTCTTTTGTCTCATAGGTTAGCTTCTCCCACCAGAGATAAGCTCCTGGCTTGGGGTAACTCTCTAATTTAGATGATAGGTAACCCTAGTTTGAGGATAGAACTATGGTATGGTTTCTCTAAACCCAGTATTGGCAGGCCCAGTTACTTTCTTGCCCGGACTTATGCGAAGTAAAAATTTATCGAATTCGATCAACACTATAAAAAAAACCTAAGTATTTTATTGATCAGGCGGCACCCAGATTTGAACTGGGGATAAAGGATTTGCAGTCCCCTGCCTTACTGCTTGGCCATGCCGCCAAAAAAATCCGATCAAAAATCTAGAAAACAGCAAGTATTCATCCACGTTTACTTACGAAAAGCCCCTTTCTTTTATTCTGAATATAAGTATAGTTAAGTAGCCCTCTATTTAGATGTAACTTCTGTAATTCAGACTTTTTCTTTGTTTGATTTTGGAATAAAAGGTTGTGGGGCTTTGCCTCACAGTAGTTAGTTTCAAAAAGAATTACAATATGGATAGGAACATCACTTGTGGAATTCAGTAAAGTGATACCATTATTACATCGCATATTGTAACACAATATTGCTCGTTGTACAATAACTTAATTTGGTCTTCCTCCTTGAGTTAGATAATATCATATTTTGCTACCGAATTTCACATGTATCTATATATCATTTCCATATAATTTTCTTGAAAACTTATAAGTACTAGATCATGAGTATATGATCCTAGGATAAGGAAATTTCTATTCACTAGGGAAATACTTGATTCGAATGAGCATACAAAATAGGTTGGAGTGAATGCCGAAATTCATATCATTCTTTTTGTGAGGAAAAGGCTTTGTATTACTCCATCATGTCGTAATCATCCTTACAAAGATGGGGACGAGAGAAGGCGTTTTACTCCATCATGTGGTAATCCTCCTTACAAAGATGGGGACGAGAGAAGGTGTATTACTCCATCATGTGGTAATCCTCCTTACAAAGATGGGGACGAGAGAAGGCGTATTACTCCATCATGTGGTAATCCTCCTTACAAAGATGGGGACCAGAGAAAGCCCCGACCAGATAAAACCCGCCGTACACGGCTCAAGACTACTAATGTTCCGAGTTTGACTGATACGAGCAATATGTATCTCGCTTCCCTCTTGAAACAAAAACTTCACCTCTTGGACCAACATTGCGTGAGGAAACCTATCAACACTCGAAGATGACCTTCGCTGCCTCAAGGCAGTCTGACTCCAGGATAATGGGAAGCGATGACCATTGTAACGCTTGGGCAAGGCCCTCGATGATCTCGTGCAATTCAAACTATAGAGCATCAACGTAGAAACAGAGAAATGAAAGGAGGGGAACATGATGTCACCTAGATGTCCTTGAGGGACCATTCCGCAGCCCCTGAGCCATCCGACTAGATGTAGGAGCCATTTTGGGGGCCATGGAAATTTCTATCAAACAGAGGCAGAAGAATTTAGGTCGCACCATTCATTTGTTCTGAAGGACATCTAGCCACTTTGATTTATAAAACACTGTTTTTTATAGAAAAGACAAGATTGCAGTGTTTTACCCAATCCAACCCTAATGGATTTGAGGAGATGATTTCTTTTCCTATAAAAATGTAGTGCGAAAAATTCATACAAAAAATCCCTATTAAGATTTATTTTTTTGTTCTATGATCCAGATCTACTATAGAAGTTCACAGAAAGTACAACGCATCCCAGAAGTAATAAAAATTATAACGAGGGATCCCTATCAAAATAAAGGAACACACATACTCCAGCCCTACAAAAAATGCAGGATTTTCCCGTCACAGAAATGGAATCAACGTGAAAGAAATCCCCGGTGCCCCAAACGTGTGGTCCGTGCCTGGGAGCAGGAGATGATGCCCAAAAGCCGGGCTCGCTCGCTCGGGGGAATCAAATCCCAGGTTTGACCGGACTCAGCCTCACTCGGACGCTGAGCTGAAGAGACCCCCACACACATGCATGCCAAGGAAAGAAAGAAGAAGAAAATAAAGCGAGCATTTGGATTTTGGAGCACCCAAACCAACTCAACCATTTCCAATTTTCCATCCAGCCCCTCGGCGGGAGCGAGTAATTACCCTTGGAAACCCGCGCAGCCTCCCCCCGTTCTCCTGCGAATAAACAACTCGGCGCCCCCCTTCTTTTCGGGCTAAATTGCCGTCGCAAGCAAACAAGCCCCGTGGAGGGGAGGCTGCTCGCTAAACTAATGGCGGTTGAGTAGCGCGCCGGAGCTCTGTCTCTCCCTCCCTCCCTCCCCTGCTACTCCTACTTAAATAGTCAAGTGTAGGCCTGTGTGTGCTTCCTCTGCTTCTGCTTCTGCTTCTTCCTCGTCCAGCACCATCTCTCTTCCCTTCCCTTCCCTTGTCCTCGCCTGCGCGATTCTTGCGGCACCTAGATTCTCCACCTGTGGGATCGCTTCGTCCATTTCGTTCTTGATGAGGTTTCAGCTTCAGGCGCCCTACTTCTCCTCCTCGCCAAGGTGCGGGACTCTCCTAATCATTCCGGGCTCCCCTCTCTTTATTATGTTGCTTCTTGGTTTCGTTGCAGCCAATGTTTCGCTGGGCTTTTGTTGGCTTGAAGGTTGCAATTGGGCTTTTTTGGCTGGGACATGTTTGTGATTTGCGTCCGAATTGGAGCTCGTTTCTTGCAAGGATTCGTTCCATGGGTTCTATCCAGTCTCAGACGTTTTGGGTTTTGGGGGTTTAGTGCGTTGAATTTGGCCCAAGAATTACGCATTTGCTCCCGTTGTTCTTGCGTGCTTTCCCCTGCCAAGATTCCTTACGTTCTCCTTTTTTTTTGTTCTTTGTGCACGAGCAAATTGTGCTGCCAATTCGGGTCGAGTTTGCTTCCCTAACCGATGAGCTGAAATTTGGACGAATTTGCAGGGAAATCGCGACCCATATCTTCTCCGTCGACATGTGAAGCCACCCAAGAAGACGGCAGCACGCAACGCCCACCGCCGCCGGAGGCATCTCCTGTTTTCTCCTCCTTCCTTGCAAGAATCGACGGCTGCGAATTGACGCAGAGGACCAGAAGCCATGTCGGCCTCCCCGCCCTTCACGGTGGCCTTCTTCTCCTTCTTGCTCCTGCTGCTTCGGTTGCTGGCGCCCGCCATTGCCGACGCCGGCGAGGCGGCGGCGCTGCTCGCCTTCAGGCGCGCGTCCGTGGTGGACGACCCGCGCGGCGCTCTCACCAACTGGGCCTCCGGTGCCGCCGGCAACTCCACCGCGCCCTGCTCGTGGGCCGGCGTCACGTGCGCGCCGCCGCTCGACGGCCGGGTCGTCGCCCTCAACCTCAGCGGCATGGACCTCGCCGGCGACCTTCGGCTCGGTGCGCTCCTTGCCCTCCCGGCGCTGCAGCGTCTCGATTTGCGCCGCAATGCCTTCTACGGCAACCTCTCGCACGCGCCGCCGTCATCGTCGTCGTGCGCGCTCGTGGAGGTGGACATATCCTCGAACGCCTTCAACGGGACGCTGCCCCCGGCGTTCCTGTCGTCCTGCGGCGCGCTGCGGTTCCTGAACCTGTCGAGGAACGCCCTCGCCGGCGGTGGGTTCCCGTTTCCGTCGTCGCTGCGGTCGCTCGACCTGTCGCGTAACCACCTGGAGGACGCCGGCCTGCTCAACTACTCCTTCGCCGGCTGCCATGGCCTGCGCTACCTCAACCTCTCGGCCAACCTCTTCACGGGCCGGCTGCCGGAGCTGGCGTCCTGCAGCGTGGTCACCACGCTCGACGTGTCGTGGAACCAGATCTCAGGCGCGCTCCCCGCCGAGTTCATGGCGACCGCGCCGGCCAACTTGACGTACCTGAGCATTGCCCGAAACAACCTAACCGGTGATGTCTCTGGGTACAACTTCGGCGTGTGCGGCAACCTGACGGTGCTTGATTGGTCCAACAATGTCCTAAGCAGCACCGGATTGCCGCCGAGTCTCGCCAACTGCCGGCGCCTTGAGTCTCTCGACATGTCAGGGAACAAGCTTCTCTCCGGCTCAATACCGACCTTCTTCACCGAACTCCCTTCTCTGAAGAGACTGGCATTGGCCGGCAACGAGTTCGCCGGCCCGATACCGGAGGAGCTGAGCCAGCTGTGCGGCAGAATCGTCGATCTGGACCTGTCGAGCAACCGGCTGGTCGGTGGCTTGCCGGCGAGCTTTGCAAAATGCAGCTCCCTCGAGGTGCTCGACCTCAGAGCGAACCAGCTCTCTGGAGACTTTGTGGCCAGCGTCGTCAGCACCATCTCCTCGCTCCGCGTGCTGCGGCTTGCATTCAACAACATCACCGGCGCGAACCCGCTGCCGGCGCTCGCGGCGGGGTGCCCATTGCTGGAGGAGATCGACCTCGGGTCCAACGAGCTCGACGGAGAACTCATGCCGGACCTGTGCTCATCACTGCCTTCTCTGAAGAAGCTGTTCCTCCCAAACAACTACCTCAACGGCACTGTGCCGACGTCGCTCGGCAACTGCGCTAACCTGGAGTCCATTGATCTGAGCTTCAATTTCCTGGTTGGTCAGATCCCGCCAGAAGTAATCACTCTGCCGAAGCTGGTCGATCTGGTCATGTGGGCGAATGGCCTGTCCGGCGCGATACCGGACATCCTATGTTCCAATGGCACCGCGCTGGCGACACTGGTGATAAGCTACAACAACTTCACCGGAGGCATCCCGCCGTCCATCACAAGCTGCGTGAACCTCATCTGGGTGTCGCTGTCGGCCAACCGTCTCACCGGGGGCGTGCCGCCGGGCTTCTCCAAGCTCCAGAAGCTGGCCATCCTGCAGCTCAACAAGAACCAGCTCTCCGGGCGCGTGCCGGCGGAGCTCGGCAGGTGCAACAACCTCATATGGCTGGACCTCAACAGCAACGGCTTCACCGGCACGATACCCTCGGAGCTGGCAGCCCAGGCGGGGCTCGTTCCGGAGGGGATCGTGTCAGGGAAGGAGTTCGTCTTCCTCCGCAACGAGGCCGGCAACATCTGCCCCGGCGCCGGACTGCTCTTCGAGTTCTTTGGCATCCGGCCAGAGCGCTTGACCGGGTTCACCCCCGCGGTGCGCATGTGCCCAGTCACCAGGATTTACACGGGCACCACGGTATACACATTCAGCAGCAATGGCAGTATGATCTTCCTCGACCTCTCGTACAACGGCCTCACCGGCGAGATACCGGACAGCCTCGGGAGCATGGCGTACCTCGTCGTCCTCAACTTGGGGCACAATGAGCTCAGCGGCAAGATACCGGAGGCATTTTCAGGGCTGGAACTGATGGGCGCCATGGACCTGTCAAACAATCACCTCGTTGGCGGCATACCCTCAGGTTTTGGTAGCCTGCATTTCCTCGTTGACTTCGACGTCTCCAACAACAACCTCACCGGTCCGATCCCTTCCTCCGGCCAGCTCACCACCTTCCAGCCGGCCCGGTACGGGAACAACTCTGGTCTCTGTGGCATTCCTCTGCCGCCATGCGGGCACAGTGCGGGAGGGGGGAGCGGAGGAGGAGGTTCACATGATGGGAGGAGGAAGGTGATCGGGGCGAGCATACTCGTCGGAGTGGCGCTCTCGGTGCTCATTCTCCTCCTGCTCTTGGTCACGCTCTGCAAGCTCTGGAAGAGCCAGAAGACCGAGGAGATCAGAACCGGGTACATCGAGAGCCTCCCGACGTCCGGCGCCACGAGCTGGAAGCTGTCCGGCGTCGAGGAGCCACTGAGCATCAACGTGGCAACATTCGAGAAGCCGCTGAGGAAGCTCACCTTCGCGCACCTCCTCGAGGCCACCAATGGCTTCAGCGCCGAGACCCTCGTGGGCTCGGGGGGTTTTGGCGAGGTTTACAAGGCCAGGCTCAAGGACGGCTGCGTCGTGGCCATCAAGAAGCTCATCCATTACACGGGCCAGGGCGACAGGGAGTTCACGGCGGAGATGGAGACCATCGGCAAGATCAAGCACCGCAACCTCGTCCCGCTGCTCGGGTACTGCAAGGTCGGCGACGAGCGGCTCCTCGTGTACGAGTACATGAAGCACGGCAGCTTGGACGTGGTGCTCCATGAAAACGACGACAAGGCCATGGTGAAGCTCGACTGGGCGGCGAGGAAGAAGATCGCCATCGGGTCGGCGAGGGGCCTGGCCTTCCTCCATCACAGCTGCATCCCCCACATCATCCACCGGGACATGAAGTCGAGCAACGTGCTCCTGGACAACAACCTCGACGCCCGGGTGTCGGACTTCGGGATGGCGAGGCTGATGAACGCGCTGGACACGCATCTGAGCGTGAGCACGCTGGCGGGCACGCCCGGGTACGTCCCGCCGGAGTACTACCAGAGCTTCCGGTGCACCACCAAAGGCGACGTCTACAGCTATGGCGTCGTGCTCCTGGAGCTCCTCACCGGGAAGAAGCCGATCGACCCGACCGAGTTCGGCGACAACAACCTGGTCGGCTGGGTGAAGCAGATGCTCAAGGACAACAAGGGCGGCGAGATCTTCGACCCGACGCTGACCGACACCAAGTCCGGGGAGGCCGAGCTCGATCAGTACCTGAAGATCGCTTCCGAGTGCCTGGATGACCGGCCGGCCAGAAGGCCTACCATGATCCAGGTCATGGCAATGTTCAAGGAGCTGCAGCTTGACTCCGACAGCGACTTCCTCGACGGCTTCTCGATCAACTCCTCAACCATAGATGAATCGGCAGAGAAATCATCGTCGTAATGTTTTCCTTTTCTTGTTCTTTTTTTCATGCTCTGGAGGGATAGAACAGCGAGATAGCTCAATCATTTTAGGTTACAAAAAAAGGTCGTAGTGTCCTCCAATTCACTGGGGGAGGTTGTACTTTTGTGGTTCCACTCTCTGTATATAAGAGTCCAAAGTATGAAGAGGGACATGAAGGTAGTACTCCCTCCGTTCGGAATTACTTGTCTCGAAAATGAATGTATGTAGAACTAAAATACATCTAGATACATCCATTTCTGCGACAAGTAATTCCAAACGGATGGAGTAGCTTTTATATTTGCAGTAGTTGCAGGAAAAGGATCAATCTTATTGCTCGTGTTTCAGCATCAATCTTGCTCAAGTTCTTTTCAGTTGCATGTCTCAGACTGTCATGTGTACTTTTACCTACCAGAATCAGTTATTTGGAAGAATTGACTGTGTTGTTCTTGACTGTGTTGTTGCTGTCAGTTTATGATTGACACTTTGCAGGCGGTGGTAGTGAACAAAAAGAGAGAGAGATCCAGAAGATGTTACGTCCATGGCAGGCCATGCAAGTCATTATCTCATTTTCTATTGTGTATGTGCTTGACCGGGCGGCGTTGTCGTCTTTCCTTGACAAAACAAAATCTGTAGCCGATGGTGCTGATGTCAGTGAGCACAGGAATGCCGGCTCAGGGCGTTGAAAAATCCAGCCCCTAGATCTTGTGGGCAGTAGCACCACCTGAATCATGGATGTACTTTGTCAGGTTTTGATTTGTCTGCTTGCTGAATGATTGCTGTGGTGACGAAGCTGGGCAACAGAAATTAAAGGAGCTGTTCAGTTCTGCGACTCTCTCTGGTACTCGTATTCTGTCTGCTGACAGGGCCTGAGACGGATGTAGCAGACATCTCGAGCAGGTGGTTGTGGACAAACTGAAGAGCAGGAGGAGATAAGGTCTGAATCATATGGCAAGAGGGCGAAAGTATTTCACAAACTAAACTGTTTCTGAAAGTATTTTACACAACTGACTCTTTTGTGCAGCGCAGCGCCTTGCTGTCGGGCGCTGCATATAAAAGGTCAGCTGGGTGAAATACTCTTAAAAACAATCTAGTTTGTGAAATACTTTCGCCCTGAGGTTAAATTTGTTCATTTTGCTGAATCATATGCTGTACATTTTTCTTCCGTGGTTGCATGGGGTAGGATTTGCCAGCTCATCTTGGCATCCCATCTTTTCTCTAAAGCTTGGCATTTGATATTCTACATAGAAGCTTCCTATTGTTTTGTAAGACTATATTCCTCCTCTTTCAAAGACCCTGGTGCATGCTCAAGTCTTGCGAGGATCTATTATGTCAAAAGGGGGTTTCTGGTGTGTGTGTGTGTGTGTTCATTCATACTGAAACACTCTCCTTTGCATCGGCAGCTTTCGTTTCGTTTGTTGGCTTTTCTGCTGTCAAAGGTGGTTACGGCTTCTCTTCTGATTCAGCACATACTTTTGGACTTTGAACGCACGGGTTGCTTGCTGACCCTTAGACGGAGGATTAGGACCAAAGCTGTAGGAGTTGTATTACAGAATTGTCAAGTAGGGATGGCATTTTTTTCCCGACGAAGTCAAGTAGGGCATGGCATGTCGATTTTTGTTTTGTTGAATAATAAACTCTATAAAGACAGTAATCATGCACCTTTATCCACCCAGACGGGAACAAGGAACGAAAAGAGCTCCAAGCCAGGCCAGATGAGCAAGCAAGCCAGCAGGCAGGGCGAGCATCGCTTTCGTGCCCGCTCAGCGCATTGTTTTCAAAGGGATTTGGTGTTAGGCAGCTGAGCTAACCAGCAGGATAACAATGGAGACATGCGTGCGTGCGCGCGTACGTTACGTCCACACGTGTGCGTTGTAAAATCAGGGGCCATGAATGAATGATGATAATAGCAGTTGATTTGGACGCATGGTGCGTGTGCATGCGCGACTTGTTCAGTTTTGTTTCTTGTGTTCCGTTTTTCTGTCTGTCTAGCAGACAAGGGGAGCGCCCGTGGAGGAGGAAGGGCATCATGGCTGCATGCTATGATGAGGCAAATCTGGCAAATGGCAACCCCAGGCCCAGCTCATGTGTAGTGTAGCCCAGCTCATGTGTAGTGTAGACAATTAGAGCCAGCCCCAGCTGGTGCCATCATCTCTCTCTTACACGAGCACACACACACGGTGCAAATGTGGAAACAAATGCCACTTGGCATGCTTTTCCCAGACATTTAGCCTGTGGCTACAGCTGTAGTACCAGAGAAAGAACTGCACACTATGTAATTGTTAGAAGCAGAGAGAAACGAATCACTGAATTGTCTTAGTCTGAATTAGTAAACCGCATGTCCCTGTCTGCTTACTTGCCTGATGAGGCTTCCAATCTTGTCCTCTGATGATGATATTACTCTTGCGGGCCAGTCATCCATGATGCACGCGAGCCATACTTGACGCTGGTGACATGCCCTCACTTCTGCTAGCGAAAGCCAAGAGGATATATATATATATATATATATATATATATATATACCACAAAGCAGATTTGTATCAGATGTTGCCCAGGTGTTAGAAATAAATGGGCTTTACCCATTAACAAATTTTGAAATCTCAAACGAGCCCATTGAAAAAATGCCAAATGGTGATGTGGTGCTAAAGTTTAGTCCCATACCGCTAGTTGAGAAAGTGTTGGACCTCTTTATATGGTGGCTTCTGTTCACAACTCTAAGTGATGCATTGAGGAAAGAAATAGGAGACCACACACGCGCACTCGCTTGCCTGCCGGCTTGCCGGGGAGGCATGTGCACGCGACACGCGCATGAATGGTCCGCCAAAATCCGATATATTGCCTTCAGGGGTGCATCTTTCTTTTTATTTTTGCCATTTTTATTTTTTGATGTCTTGGTAGACAAGTTAATTACTTCCTTGTACCGATAAGTGTATGAGTTAGAATCCAAGTCGGTTTGAGATCGTGATCGTGACATAATACCGCCTCTAATGCTTTATATATAATGCTACCAAAGATACATCAAAAACACCTAGGGTTTTGCCTCATCTCGCAACTTGCGCCGCCACCATAGTCTACTATACCCCGAACGCCAGTGTGCATCGGTGTGCAGGAGAGCAGGTCTCCGGCACTGTTCATCCATGCGATCTTGTACTAGAAGAGGACGAATTAGATTTTTGGGAAGCGCTTTGCACGACTGCTCAAGTTCATCATCACGGGTCATCTTCCATCAAAGACGGGCGGTGCTACTCATCGTCATCTCCGTCGCCGACATCGCATCAACATCATCGCTCCCACAGCAACCAACGAACAGTACATTCATCGTGATTTGTTCATGTCCCTATCTGCTGTTGCTGCTTCATGTGCGATGTTGTTGTGCATGTTTTCCTCTTCACCTAGTATGCTGGATTGTTGCATGCTAATTTCTTCTATAGTTACGAATTATTTACTGAAATTAGTCATGAATTTGCCTAATATTCTAACAATCCTTTAAGGCATGTTGCCAACCTGCCTTACAACTTTGAGAGGTTTGCATCTTCACCTAGAGACGGTCACATATTACTCTTCTCAGTTAACCAATAGCTTGTTTTTTCCACGTCCTAATTCACAGGATCTTCGATCACAAAGGTTGAGTTACTACTATGGTGTAATATCTATGGGTCTCATACCCATCTCCCTCGATGCAATATTTATCATATTTCATAATAGTCCCTTTGTGAAGAGATTTCCAAGGTTTTGTCGGTTTGAATATACGTACAATTGTTATTCCGGAGTTTCTCAATTTCCTAATAGATTTCAAACGTATCTTCACGTGTCTTGATGACTTCGCATTGTCCTTAGAATTTTTCACTTTAGCGATAACCGTTTGGTTGTCACAATTCATAAGAATAGTCGATAGAGATTTTTCAACCACAGGCAAGTCCATAAAGAGCTCGCGCAACCATTCTGCCTCAACAGTGGCCGTGTCTAAAGCAGTTAGTTCTACTTCCATATTTGACCTCGTCAATATGGTCTGCTTGCAAGAACTCCATGACACTGCGCCACCTCAATGAGTAAATACATACCCACTTGTGGCATATAGTACATCAACATCAGAGATAGTTCGAAGCACTATATCCTTCTAACACAATAGGATGCCCTGAATAGTGAATTCCATAACTCATACTACCTCTCAGATAGCGCAAGACCTTTCTAGTGCCATGGATATTATTATGTTTACATCAATTAGTTCATCCTTTCTCAATATTTATACCGTAAAAAATTACATGATAAACATGCTAGGTAGCATTCAACATAAAAAAAAATATGTTTTTACCGTTTACCTACTCGAGGACGAGCAAGAATTAAGCTTCGGGATGTTGATACGTCTCTGACGTATCTATACTTTTTGATTGTCTCATGCTATTATATTATCAATCTTAGATACTTAATATGGAATTTTATATCATTTTTGGAACCAGCCTATTAACTCAGTGCTAGTGTCAGTTGTTGTTTTCTGCTTGTTTTTGGTTTTATAGAAAATCTATACCAACCGGAGTCTAAACACGATGAAACTTTTGGCAATTTTTTTCTAGACATAAGAGACCCTAGAAGCTTCGAGGGAGGGCCAGGAGACCTACGATGAGACGGCAAGGCAACAAGGCGCGCCCTAGGGTAGCAAGTGCTCGAACTTTGATATGGAATCCCACCATGATCCACACCACACACATGCCAAGATGAATCCACCTTTTGGTCAAATGCCTCTCATTGTCGGTGGAAATTGTAAACTTTGCGGGCTAACGAATGGGCACGTCGCTGATAACCGCACGAGGGAGAGTGTCCGAGAGGACCACCAATGCATGCATGTGGCCCGAACATTGTGTATGAAAGGGATGTGTAATGCTTTAAATAACCAATTCACAACTTTGATGTGGCAGATATGACTCACAAAATGATCAATAATCCCACACGGAGGTTCACGACTCGTAGTGTACTGCCGGACCACCACACACCCCACCCCCCCCCCCCCACACACACATAGACACACACATCCCGCACCACCACAGCCACTCCGAGGCATGTCAAACTTTTTCTGCAGTGAACATGTGACCAAAGGCGGAGTGTCGTGTTAAAATTTAAAAAAACAGCCATCATTGGACCGTTTTTATACATTGATTGATTTCCTAGGGATTTAATGTGCAAAAATCAAATTTGAGCTACATGTGCACCAAAATGGGTTGCAAAATCATATGTGTCCCTGGGTGCATGTTTCCCTATGCTAGAGATTTCAAAATATTGAGAATATTTTTATTTATTTTTAGTAAATCCAAAACTTAGTTGAAATTCATGAAATTTATCGTGGTGTCATATATGGACACCATTAGACTGTGATATTGTAATTTTTTTCGTCAATGAGACCCGTTTTGATATAATCTTCTTACAAACGGGAGGTTATTAAAAACGGGCAATCAATATCTCATACGGATTATTTATTCGGACCGTGTGCGTTAGACTGTGTCATGCTTCAGTTAAGCCGTAAAGCGGTAGAATGAATCATGAATAAACCAAAAAATATACGTGCTGCCACACGCCCCATGTGCCGTGCGAGCAGGCGTGAGTTGACGGAACGCATGCGAGCAGTCTGCCATGCAGGCATACCGGGTGGCGTGCATGCAGGTGTGCGTATTGACGGGAGGCGTGCAAGTAGCTGTGTGAAAGGATGGTAGGAATGGCAGAAGTCCGCCGCGCAGGCTCACTGGGAGGCGAGACAACTTTTGACCGCCGCCTGCCTCGCTCCCACTGATCCGTATTAATTGCGCGCCCGAGCCACCGGCCATAATAGGCGGTCGCACCCCCGGTCCACAGTGGTCATCAACATCTGCACTCTGGAGTGTATGAGGATGTCGCCAAAGCGCACCATCGGAGGGAATGGCGACGCCGGAGCTGGTGAAGCACCCGCGCAACGCGTGAAGCTGGGGACAGAGGTTGCCATAGCCATCGACGAGGTCTCACACGGGCAGCAACACGGCCTTGACTTCGTCGGCACCGTCGTGCCCCCCAGCCGGAGTAGGAGGTCAAGTACAACTCAGGCAATGACTGTGACTCCGACAGAAAACCGATTAGTCATCTATATACCCATTTGTGCGGCAAACATATCATGTGTTTTCTCTCGTTACACCCCCCACCCTCTATAATTTTTTTGGAATACAAATCCTATGGTTATGTTCTCTCCGTCCATGAAATCAGAGTAATTAAGATCCTTAGATGCACGTAGCGTATTGATTGTTTGAATGTTATCCGTATAGAGTTAGTGATTAATTGTTTGTTCTGTACAATTTTTTTTGCTAATAATCCGACTAGGGTTCGCTTGCGTGCTAATAATTCATGGCCAGATCTTGAGAATTGATTTTGAATGTCCTACATATATGTTGTGCCTTTTTTCTTCTAGATCTTGAAAATTGATTTTGAATGTCGTACATGCATGTTTCTACCATTTTTTCTTTCAGATTGATATGTACACAGATGAGGCTCCGGCCAGCGCCGCCACCGGATGTAGATCTTGGACCCGGCTGCACGGCCAGAAGCGGCCACGCCCCCTGGACCTGAGGAACCAGTAGAATATCCGGCGGACCGCATCAACGATCTCCCGGATGACATCCTTAGGGAGATCATCTCCCTTCTCCCCACCAAGGATGGCTGCCGCACACAAGTCCTCGCATCTCGGTGGCGCACTTTATGGCGCGCTGCTCCTCTTAATCTCGACTATCGTCAGCTATCTATCGATGATGATTCTAAACTGCCTGGAGCCAGCATCTCCTCCTAGTAGGGCTCCGTTCAACGCATCTGCATCTCGGCATGCTACCTGCTGGACATACCCTTCATGGTGACCGCCTGGCTGACATCCCGTCAATTCGCTTGAGTTCTACCATGACTATGTATATAACATACCACGAACCAATGTATCTATGCCCTCACCACCGATGTCCATCTCGTGGTTTTCCTCCTCTCTCCACACAGCCACCTTCCCCCGGTGCCATCTAGCAGACAATCTGGTACAAATGCTTTGACTCCCACTGCTAAAAAAACTTGTGTTTGTGCTGGTTGATCTGTCGAAGGACGCACTGCACAACATCATCCACTCGAGCTGCCCTGCCCTAGAGCGCTTGCTGCTTGTTTTTGGAATAGAAATTCGTATCCGTTGTCTCAAAATAAAGTCGCCCCACCTTTTAAGCATGGGAATTTGTTTTTTTGACATGATCTCATCATCGAAGATGCCCCTTCACTTCAAAGGTTGCTTCTTGATTCTATTATAGTACCTTCGCAAATAATTGTAGTCTCTGCGCCTAAACTAGAGACCTTGGGTGCAATTCGTGATCCTTTTAGATGGTTCAAGATGGTGTTTGGCTCCACACCTATTGAGGTATTGTATATTATTCACGTAAACTTTTGTAATCTGCTTTTTTCATTTGTGCGCATAAGTATCATCTTGGAGTACACTTTTGGTACTAATATTATGTTCTATGCTCAATGAAGAGCTTGTCCATCCTATCAGTGGTGGTGGATTCTATCAAGACCTTAGATATCAGTATGTGGTGTTTTGATCTGAACATGATTATTGCCTTGCTGCAATGCTTTCCATGTCTAGAGAATTTGTATGTAAAGGTGATGATTTCACGCACATTGAAAGCCGATGTATAATATACTATAATTAATCATTCCGCTATCACTCTTTCAACATAATCTTTTTTAGACATTAACTGTTTTCAATCTTCATCTCTATTTAAGCACTAACACATGGAGAAAAAAGTATAACCAATCGATGGTTCAAGAAGCACCGGGCTTTTCTCAGATCTCATGACATTCATTTGAAGACAGTAACGCTGGAAGGATATGCATCCAACAATGCAAACACTAGCTTTGTCACATTCTTCATGTTGAATGCGAGGGCACTATTGTCCGCGAGGATTAAGTTTTTCGACAAGAAATTTCTTACGGCTGCAAGTGTTGAACAACATAAAAAGAAGTTTCAGATGGACCTAAGGGCTTTTGATCATGCTCGGCTTCTATTTACAACAGATTGTCATCATGGACCAGTAGAATTTCTGGCCCTGGATCTTGATTTCATGGATCAAACCGATCCATTTGATTGTGACTGCCAAAAACTTTGGTTGAGTTAGATGTCATTGTCATGTTCAATATGGTTTTTGTCTAAACCTGATGAGCAATTAATCCTTGTGCTTTTGTACTGTTTGTAAGCTGCAGTTAGATATTGTTTCCCTTTTCAACTTGGCTTTGACCCATATTTTCTTTCATACCGGGCCAATGGCTTGCCATTTCTTTAATTAACACATAAATATTATCAGCATTCACAACATAGGGAAAGAACCTCACTCTTGTGGGATCCTTGAGATCTTTGTTCATTACAGAACTGCAAGTTCTTAGTGCCCACCAGCACCCACAAACTTATTTTCAGCTAGCACACCAAATGGGCTGTAATTCTTAATAAGAAAAGCTGCATGGTAGTGAAAGATTTGGATTTTTCATTTGGGACCCATGAGGAAAAAGCCTATCCAGGGCGGTGCTGACTCGACAGTAAACATTGAGAAACCTGGTTTTAAAATTACTATAAATCCAAAACTTGCCTCAAAATCATGAAACTTGGCATGGTGTTTTGACATAGCACCAACATGTTGTGGTAAAAAATTAGTCAAATTTGGGACAGGTTTTGGTACAAACTTCTTACAAACTGGAGTTTCTCTCAAAAAGGCTCATGGTTCCGAGAAGGAGCTTGTCCCCTATGTGTGCGAAACGACATACGCTGTCTCTTCCCGCCTTGATTTATTTTACAGAGGCAACATGCAACTATAGTAGCGTCGTCCTAAAATATGAAATTATGCATGGTTCCTTTTGCCTTTTTATACATTATTTGAGTTCACTCTAGGAATTTAATATACTTTGGTGTGTGCAAAGTCATGTGTGTACTAGACACATATATAATTGGATGTTCAATCTGTTTATGGAATGAAGTCCTTATAAGTTATATGTACATATGATGTTGTTCCGTGTGCAATGACATCGCACACGGACCATACCAGGGAACCCGTCGGTGATGATTTCATCAATTGCTGACAATTGTATACCACCAAGCGTTTGCCCACAACACACACGGCTTATTAGCAGCAATCGTCTGTATTATTATTGATCTTCGCACACATTTCTGATTATAGACCTGTTTGCCACGTATCACACATATCTTGTTAAATTGAACCATTTTCCTTCTCTTGGCTCAAAGCAAACAGTTCATCCAAGTGAACCGTATGCCGTATATCACACACACCTTGATCTGGCTAACCATTTCTTTTACGTTGCCTAATCACAAACAGTTCATCCAAGTGAACCATATGATGTATATCGTACACACCTTCATCTGGCTGCCCGTTTCTTTTGTTCCTCCTCATTGCAAACAGTTAATTGAACTGAACCGTATGCCCTGCATCGCACACGCAACTAAAATTTTAACTGTGTTTGATGCATCCGTCATCACAAACTTTTTGCACCTTTTGACAGTTTTTTACACCACCGTTTGCGATTATTGCATCGCACACAGTTTCATCGAAGGGTCTCTAATCGTAGTGTCGCGTTAGCAGCATCCTGCTGTAGTGTCTCTCTTATTTTACAAGATTTACATGAAGAGGGGGAATGCCAGAAACTGGAATTCTGGACCGGAAAGGAGAAAATTTGAAATACCTATTCTCTACAACTCCAAAAGTCCTAAAAATTTACGGAGAATTATTTTGGAATGTATAAAAATTATTGGGCAAAGAAACTACTAGAGGGACCCACCAGGTGGCCACAAGCCTGGGGGCGCGTCCTACCCCCCTGGGCGCGCCCCCAGGGCTTGTGGCCCCCTTGCCCATCATCTGATGCCCCTCTTCTACTATATGAAAGGTTTTGACATAGAAAAAAATAAGGAGGAATCTTTCGGGAGAAGCGCCGCCGTTTCGAGGTGGAAACTGGGCAGGAGCAATCTAGAGCTCCGACGTAGCGGTTCTGCCGGGGAAACTTCCCTCCGGGAGGGGGAAATCGAAGCCATTGTCATCCCTAACGATCCTCTCATCGGGGGACGGTCAATCTCCATCAACATTGTGACCAACACCATCTCCTATCAAACCCTAGTTCATCTCTTGTATCGAATCTTTGCCTCGGAACCTCAGATTGGTACCTGTAGGTTGCTAGTAGTGTTGATTACTCCTTGTAGTTGATGCTAGTTGGTTTATTTGGTGGAAGATCATATGTTCAGATCCTTAATGATATTCAATACCCCTCTAATCTTGAACATGAACATGCTTTGTGTGTAGTTACTTTTGTTCCTGAGGACATCGGAGAAGTCTTGTTATAAGTAATCATGTGTGAGGGAGTCCTAGATTAAGGGGTGCTCGGACAGCCAGACTATATACTTTGGCCGGACTATTGGACTATGAAGATACGGGATTGAAGACTTTGTCCCGTGTCCGGATGGGACTCTCCTTTGCGTGGAAGGCAAGCTTGGATATTCGGATATGTAGATTTCCTTCTCTATAACCGACTCTGTGTAACCCTAGCCCCCTCTGTGTCTATATAAACCAGAGGGTTTAGTCCGTAGGACAAGACCAATCATAATCATAGGCTAGCTTCTAGGGTTTAGCCTCTACGATCTCGTGGTAGATCAACTCTTGTAATACTCATATCATCAAGATCAATCAAGCAGGAAGTAGGGTCTTACCTCCATTGAGAGGGCCCGAACCTGGGTAAAACATTGTGTCCCTGCCTCCTGTTACGATTAGCCTTAGACGCACAATTCGGGACCCCCTACCCGAGATCCACCGGTTTTGACACCAACATTGGTGCTTTCATTGAGAGTTCCACTGTGTCGTCCCGATAAGGCTTGATGGCTCGCCTCATTGTCAAGGAAAACATCACCTCCAGAGGATCCCTGGCTGTAGGCCAAACTCTCCGGCTGGGCGGTTTTGTCATGGCTGCCCGTTCGGCTGTCGCGCCGATGATGACTTCTCAAGTCATCAAAAACAACCTCCACGTCAGCCTGGAATTCACCGAGCAGATGGATCCAATGGAGCTCTCCTCCCTAAACAAGCTCTTGGATCGCATCGCCGCACTGGGGGTCGCTACGGATTATGATCGGATCGGGCTTAAACCCGACCGAAGGGAGATTAACTCTCCGCCGGTCACCCATCAGATAGCGGTGGTGGAGGAACAAAATGGCAATTCTCCCTCTATTTTGAGGATGAACTATGTCTGGATTCCCGAGCTCTCTGAGCCGGATACCCGTCTACTGGAGGACGTGGCCCAGGCTCCGAACTTAGAATCGGGCAACGGGCCACAAATATTGGGCAATATCCTGGAGCCTGAGCTGCCAAGCTCAGGAGCTCCTTCGCCCCTCGATTCTAGATTGGGTCAGGACGTGTACTTAATTGCACCTACCCACCCAGACACAAGTAATCTTTCCCACACCAGACAAGAGCCCCAAGAGATAGTACACCACTTGTGGGCTAGATTCCTCCTTGTAATGAGCAAGGTTGAGGACTGTCAGGAGGAAGATGCAATCTCATTCTTTTGCAAAAATTGCACGGACAAGGGAATTCTCAACGCCATAAGTCGCCGTGACATAGCACACTTTGCCGACCTGGCGGCCATAGTACAGAAGTACTGCGAGATGGAAAGCGCCTGGAAGACCCAAACAAAATTCTGGGATCCTCCTGCTGGAAATATGCCCTAGAGGCAATAATAAAATGATTATTATTATATTTCTTTGTTCATGATAGTTGTCTTTTATTCATGCTACAATTGTATTATCCGGAAATCATAATACACGTGTGAATACTTAGACCACAACATGTCCCTAGTGAGCCTCTAGTTGACTAGCTCGTTGATCAACAGATAGTCATGGTTTCCAGACTATGGACATTGGATGTCGTTGATAACGGGATCACATCATTAGGAGAATGATGTGATGGACAAGACCCAATCCTAAGCATAGCACAAGATCATGTAGTTCGTTTTGCTAGAGCTTTTCCAATGTCAAGTATCTCTTCCTTAGAACATGAGATCGTGTAACTCCCGGATACTGTAGAAGTGCTTTGGGTGTACCAAACGTCACAACATAACTGGGTGACTATAAAGGTGCACTACAGGTATCTCCGAAAGTGTCTGTTGGGTTAACACGGATCGAGACTGGGATTTGTCACTCCGTATTACGGAGAGGTATCACTGGGCCCACTCGGTAGTGCATCATCATAATGAGCTCAAAGTGACCAAGTGTCTGGTCACGGGATCATGCATTACGGTACGAGTAAAGTGACTTGCCGGTAACGAGATTGAACGAGGTATTGGGATATCGACGATCGAATCTCGGGCAAGTAACATACCGATTGACAAAGGGAATTGTATACGGGGTTGCTTGAATCCTCGACATCATGGTTCATCCGATGAGATCATCAAGGAGCATGTGGGAGCCAACATGGGTATCCAGATCCCGTTGTTGGTTATTGACCGCAGAGCCGTCTCGGTCATGTCTACATGTCTCCCGAACCCGTAGGGTCTACACACTTAAGGTTCGGTGACGCTAGGTTTGTATGAATATGAGTATGCAGAAAACCAAATGTTGTTCGGAGTCCCGGATGAGATCCCGGACGTCACGAGGAGTTCCGGAATGGTCCGGAGGTAAAGAATTATATATAGGAAGTGCTGTTTCGGCCATCGAGAAAGTTCGGGGTCACCCGGTATTGTACCGGGACCACCGGAAGGGTCCCGGGGGTCCACCGGGTGGGGCCACCTATCCCGGAGGGCCCCGTGGGCTGAAGTGGGAGGGAACCAGCCCCTAGTGGGCTGGTGCGCCCCCCCTTGCCCCCCTGCGCCTAGGGTTGGAAACCCTAGGGTGGGGGGCACCACTTGCCTTGGGGGGCACTCCACCCCCCTGGCCGCCGCCCCCCTTGGGAGATTCAATCTCCAGGGCCGGCGCCCCCCTGGGGGCCTATATAATGGAAGGGGGGAGGGAGGGTAGCCGCACCCTGAGTCTTGGCGCCTCCCTCCCCTTGCTACACCTCTTCTTCCTCCCGCAGTTGCTTGGCGAAGCCCTGTCGGAGTCCTGCTGCATCCACCACCACGCCGTCGTGCTGCTGGATCTTCATCAACCTCTCCTTCCCCCTTGCTAGATCAAGACGGAGGAGACATCACGCTGATCGTACGTGTGTTGAACGCGGAGGTGCCGTCCGTTCGGCGCTAGGATCTCTGGTGATAGGATCACGACGAGAACGACTACCTCAACCCCGTTCTCTTGAACGCTTCCGCACACGATCTACAAGTGGTATGTAGATGCATCTCTCTCTCTCTCGTTGCTAGATGAACTCATAGATTGATCTTGGTGAACGTAGGAATTTTTTTATTTTATGCAACGTTCCCCAACAGTGGCATCATGAGCTAGGTCTATGCGTAGTTCTCTATTGCACGAGTAGAACACAAATCTGTTGTGGGCGTAGATCTTGTCAACTTGCTTGCCACTACTAGTCTTTTCTTGCTTTAGCGGTATTGTGGGATGAAGCGGCCCGGACCGACCTTACACGTACGCTTACGTGAGACAGGTTCCACCGACTGACATGCACTAGTTGCATAAGGTGGCTAGCGGGTGTCTGTCTCTCCTACTTTAGTTGGAGCGGATTCGATGAAAAGGGTCCTTATGAAGGGTAAATAGAAATGGACAAAATCACGTTGTGGTTATTCGTAGGTAAGAAAACGTTCTTGCTAGAACCCAATTGCAGCCACGTAAAATATGCAACAACAATTAGAGGACGTCTAACTTGTTTTTGCAACAATTGTCATGTGATGTGATATGGCCAGAAGTTGTGATGAATGATGAATGATATATTGTGATGTATGAGATCATGTTCTTGTAATAGTAATCACGACTTGCATGTCGATGAGTATGACAACCGGCAGGAGCCATAGGAGTTGTCTTAATTATTGTATGACCTGCGTGTCAATGATTTAACGCCATGTAATTACTTTACTTTATTGCTAAACCGTTAGCTATGGTAGTAGAAATAATAGTTGGCGAGCAACTTCATGGAGGCACGATGATGGAGATCATGATGATGGAGATCATGGTGTCATGCCGGTGACGAAGATGATCATGGAGCCCTGAAGATGGAGATCGAAGGAGCTATATGATATTGGCCATATCATGTCACTACTTTATATAATTGCATGTGATGTTTATTATGTTTTATGCATCTTGTTTACTTAGAACGGCGGTAGTAAATAAGATGATCCCTTATAATAATTTCAAGAAAGTGTTCCCCCTAACTGTGCCCCGTTGCTAAAGTTCGTCGTTTCGAAGCACCACGTGATGATCAGGTGTGATAGATCCTTACATTCACATACAACGGGTGTAAGACAGTTTTACACATGCAAAACACTTAGGGTTAACTTGACGAGCCTAGCATGTACAGACATGGCCTCAGAACACAAGAGACCGAAAGGTCGAAGATGAGTCGTATGGAAGATACGATCAACATGGAGATGTTCACCGATGATGACTAGTCCGTCTCACGTGATGATCGGACATGGCCTAGTCGACTTGGATCGTGTAACACTTAGATGACTAGAGGGATGTCAATCTGAGTGGGAGTTCATTAAATAATTTAATTAGATGAACTTAATTATCATGAACTTAGTCTAAAATCTTTGCAAAATATGTCTTGTAGATCAAATGGCCAACGCTCATGTCAACATGAACTTCAATGCGTTCCTAGAGAAAACCAAGCTGAAAGATGATCGCAGCAACTATTCGGACTGGGTCCGGAACCTGAGGATCATCCTCATAGCAGCCAAGAAAGCATATGTCCTAGAAGGAACGCTAGGTGAAGCACCCATCCCAGAGAACCAAGACGTTATGAATGCTTGGCAGTCACGTGCTGATGATTACTCCCTCATTCAGTGCGGCATGCTTTACAGCTTAGAACCGGGGCTCCAAAAGCGTTTTGAGCAACACGGAGCATATGAGATGTTCGAGGAGCTGAAAAATGGTTTTTCAAGCTCATGCCCGGGTCGAGAGATATGAAGTCTCCGACAAGTTATATAGTTGTAAGATGGAGGAAAACAGTTCTGTCAGTGAGCACATACTCAAAATGTCTGGGTTGCACAACCGCCTGTCCCAGCTGGAGATCAACCTCCGGACGAGGCGGTCATTGACAGAATCCTTCAGTCGCTCCCACCGAGCTACAAGAGCTTTGTGATGAACTACAATATGCAGGGGCTGGTGAAGACCATTCGTGAAGTATTTTCAATGCTGAAGTCAGCAGAGGTTGAAATCAAGAAAGAACATCAAGTGTTGATGGTCAATAAGACCACTAAGTTCAAGAAGGGCAAGGGTAAGAAGAACTTCAAAAAGGACGGCAAAGATGTTGCCGTGCCCGGTAAGCTAGTTCCCGGGAAGAAGTCAAAGAATGGACCCAAGCCTGAGACTGCGTGCTTTTATTGCAAAGGGATGGGTCACTGGAAGCGGATCTGCCCCAAATACTTAGCGGACAAGAAGGCCGGCAACACTAAAGGTATATGTGATATACATGTAATTGATGTGTACCTTACCAGTACTCGTAGTAACTCCTGGTATTTGATACCGGTGCCGTTGCTCATATTTGTAACTCACAGCAGGAGCTGCGGAATAAGCGGAGACTGGCGAAGGACGAGGTGACGATGCGCGTTGGGAATGGTTCCAAGGTCGATGTGATCGCCGTCGGCACGCTACCTCTACATTTACCTACGGGATTAGTTTTAAACCTCAATAATTGTTATTTAGTGCCAAGTTTGAGCATGAACATTGTATCTAGATCTCGTTTAATACGAGATGGCTACTCATTTAAATCCGAGAATAATGGTTGTTCTATTTATATGAGAGATATGTTTTATGGTCATGCCCCGATGGTCAATGGTTTATTCTTAATGAATCTCGAACGTAATGTTACACATATTCATAGTGTGAATACCAAAAGATGTAAAGTTGATAACGATAGTCCCACATACTTGTGGCACTGCCGCCTTGGTCACATTGGTGTCAAGCACATGAAGAAGCTCCATGCTGATGGACTTTTAGAGTCTCTCGATTATGAATCATTTGACACATGCGAACCATGCCTCATGGGCAAAATGACCAAGATTCCGTTCTCCGGAACAATGGAGCGAGCAACCAATTTATTGGAAGTCATACATACTGATGTGTGTGGTCCAATGAGCATTGAGGCTCGTGGAGGATATCGTTATGTTCTCACTCTCACTGATGACTTGAGTAGATATGGGTATGTCTACTTGATGAAACACAAGTCTGAGACCTTTGAAAAGTTCAAGGAATTTCAGAATGAGGTAGAGAATCAACGTGAACAAAAGATAAAATTCTTACGATCAGATCGTGGAGGAGAATATTTAAGTCACGAATTTGGTACACACTTAAGAAAATGTGGAATCGTTTCACAACTCATGCCGCCTGGAACACCTCAGCGTAACGGTGTGTCCAAACGTCGTAATCGCACTCTATTGGATATGGTGCGATCTATGATGTCTCTTACCGATTTACCGCTATCATTTTGGGGATACGCTCTAGAGACAGCTACATTCACTTTAAATAGGGCACCATCTAAATCCGTTGAGATGACACCGTATGAATTATGGTTTGGGAAGAAACCTAAGCTGTCGTTTCTAAAAGTTTGGGGATGCGATGCTTATGTCAAGAAACTTCAACCTGAAAAGCTCGAACCCAAGTCGGAAAAATGCGTCTTCATAGGATACCCTAAGGAAACCATTGGGTATACCTTCTACCTTAGATCCGAAGGCAAGATCTTTGTTGCCAAGAACGGATCCTTTCTGGAAAAGGAGTTTCTCTCGAAAGGAGTAAGTGGGAGGAAAGTAGAACTCGATGAAGTACTACCTCTTGAACTGGAAAGTAGTACAGCTCAGGAAAATGTTCCTGTGGTGCCTATACCGACTGGAGAGGAAATTAATGATGATGATCAAGGTACTTCGGATCAAGTTGCTACTGAACTTCGTAGGTCCACAAGGACACGTTCCACACCAGAGTGGTATGGCAACCCTGTCCTGGAAATCATGTTGTTAGACAATGGTGAAACTTCGAACTATGAAGAAGCGATGGCGGGCCCAGATTCCAACAAATGGCTAGAAGTCATGCAGTCCGAGATAGAATCCATGTATGAAAACAAAGTATGGACTTTGACTGACTTGCCCAATGATCGGCGAGCGATAGAAAACAAATGGATCTTTAAGAAGAAGACGGACGCGGATGGTAATGTCACCATCTATAAAGCTCGACTTGTTGCTAAGGGTTATCGACAAGTTCAAGGAGTTGACTACGATGAGACTTTCTTTCCTGTAGCGAAGCTTAAGTCCGTCCGAATCATGTTAGCACTTGCCGCATACTATGATTATGAGATATGGCAGATGGACGTTGAGGGAGTCCTGGATTAGGGGGTGTCCGGATGGCCGGACTAAGACCTTTGGCCGGACTCCTGGACTATGAAGATACAAGATTGAAGACTCCGTCCCGTGTCCGGATGGGACTTTCCTTGGCGTGGAAGGCAAGCTTGGCGATACGATATGAAGATCTCCTCCCATTGTAACTGACTCTGTGTAACCCTAGCCCTCTCCGGTGTCTATATAAACCGGAGAGTTTTAGTCCATAGGACGAACAACAATCATACCATAGGCTAGCTTCTAGGGTTTAGCCACTCCGATCTCATGGTAGATCTACTCTTGTACTACCCATATCATCAATATTAATCAAGCAGGAGTAGGGTTTTACCTCCATCGAGAGGGCCCGAACCTGGGTAAAAACATCGTGTCCCTTGTCTCCTGTTACCATCCGCCTAGACGCACAGTTCGGGACCCCCTACCCGAGATCCGCCGGTTTTGACACTGACATTGGTGCTTTCACTGAGAGTTCCTCTGTGTCGTCGCCTTTAGTCCTGATGGCTTCTTCGCTCGTCAATTGCGATGCGGTCCAGGACGAAACTTTTCTCCCCGGACAGATCTTCGTATTCGGCGGCTTCGCACTGCGGGCCAACTCGTTTGGCCATCTGGAGAAGATCGAAAGCTACGCCCCTGGCCATCAGGTCAGGTTTGGAAGCTTAAACTACACGGCCGACATCCGCGGGGACTTGATCTTCGACGGATTCGAGCCACGACCGGGCGCGCCACACTGTCATGATGGGCATGATTTAGCTCTACCATCGGACAACACCCAGAGCACCGCTCAGGTGTCTGCTCCGACCATTAGCTCAGAGCCCACTGCGCCAGTCGGGGACGGACGGTTGGACGCCGTCCTGGAAGTCTCTACAGTGATAGAGCCGGATACCAGCCTAGTCCTTCGCAAGGCCCGTGACTCCAAGGTGCCGGACTCCGATCCGGACTCCGTAAATCCCGCACCTCTTCCGATTAAGCCCGATTGGTCTCCGGTCATGGAGTTCACCTCCGCGGACGTCTTTCAGCACTCGCCTTTTGGCGATATCCTGAATTCATTAAAGTCTCTCTCTTTGTCAGGAGAGCCCTGGCCGAACTACGGCCAACATGGTTGGGATGCAGACGACGAAGAAATTCGAAGCCCACCCACCACCCACTTCGTAGCCACTATCGACGATTTAACCGATATGCTCGACTTTGACTCCGAAGACATCGACGGCATGGACGTCGATGAAGGAGACGATCAAGAACCAGCACCTATAGGGAACTGGAAAGCCACCTCGTCATATGACATATACATGGTGGACACCCCTAAAGCGGGGGATGGCGAGGAGAAAACAGAGGATGATCCCTCCAAGAAGCAACCCAAGCGCCGACGTCAGCGGCGCCGCTCTAAGTCCCGCCAAAGCAAAAACGGCGATTCCGGCACCGGAGATAACAACACGCCGGACAGTGCCGAAGACAACCCCCTCCAGCAGGATTCAGTGCAGGAGGATGAAGGAGCCAGCCCTCATGAGAGAGCGGACGACAAAGAGGATGAGGACGACAATTATATGCCTCCCTCCGAAGATGAGGCAAGCCTCGATGACGACGAATTCGTCGTGCCAGAGGATCCCATCAAACAAGAGCGTTTCAAACGCAGGCTCGTAGCCACGGCAAGCAGCCTCAAGAAGAAACAACAGCAGCTTAGAGCTGACCAAGACTTGCTAGCCGACAGATGGACCGAAGTCCTGGCGGCCGAAGAGTATAAACTAGAACGCCCATCCAAGAGCTACCCAAAGCGCAGGCTGCTACCCCAACTTGAGGAGGAAGCAACTAAACCTACATCACCAGTGTACGATGCGCCCGATCGGCCACCCCGTGGCCGCGATAGAGAGGCCTTCAGGCCCTCGACCCAAGCCGCACCCCGGCACTGCTCAAAACATACCAGAGTACGGGGAGACGCAATAGACCTGCAAGACATCTTGGAGAATAAGGAAAGTCAAACAAGATCGATCTACGGATCGCATGGGCGCCCCGCTTCACGTGACACTAGCCGTCACGCCGGACATAATAAGTATGGCCCGGCCGAATACAACAGACCAAGCTCGTCCGAGCTGCGTCGTGATATAGCCCAGTACAGGGGCGCCGCACACCCACTTTGCTTCACAGACGAAGTAATGGATCATCAAATCCCCGAGGGCTTCAAACCCATAAACATCGAATCATACGATGGCACAACAGATCCTGCGGTATGGATCGAGGATTATCTCCTTCATATCCACATGGCCCGTGGTGATGATCTACACGCCATCAAATACCTCCCGCTCAAGCTTAAAGGACCAGCTCGACATTGGCTTAACAGCGTGCCAGCGGAGTTAATTAGTTGTTGGGAGGACCTGGAATCCGCATTCCTTGACAACTTCCAGGGCACGTATGTGCGACCACCAGACGCCGATGACCTAAGCCACATAATCCAGTAGCCAGAGGAATCGTCCAGACAATTCTGGACACGGTTCCTAACCAAGAAAAACCAAATAGTCGATTGTCTGGACGCCAAGGCCCTTGCAGCCTTCAGGCATAACATCCGAGACGAATGGCTTGCCCGGCACCTAGGACAGGAAAAGCTGTAATCTATGGCAGCCCTCACGACACTCATGACCCGCTTTTGTGCGGGAGAAGACAGCTGGCTAGCTCGTAGCAATAACATAACCAAGAGCCCTGGCAATTCGGATACCAAGGGCAACAACGGCAGGTCACGTCGCAACAAGCACAAGCGTCGCATTAACGGTGATAATACTGAAGATACGGCAGTCAATGCCGGATTCAGAGGCTCTAAACCAGGTCAGAGGAAGAAGCCATTCAAAAGATTAACTCCTCATGCCAGATACACGGCACCCCCGAACAGCCAGCAAATCACACCAACAGGGATTGTTGGGTATTCAAGCAGGCAGGCAAGTTAAGTTCCAAAACCAGAGACAAGGGGCTACATAGCGATGACGAGGAGGGGCCCCGGCCGCCGAATAACAAAGGACAGAAGGGATTTCCCTCGCAAGTTCGGATGGTGAACATGATATACGCAACCCATGTCCCCAAAAGGGAGCGGAAGCATGCTCTCAAGGACGTCTATGCATTGGAGCTAGTCGCCCCAAAGTTCAACCCATGGTCCTCCTGCCCGATCACCTTCGATCGAAGGGACCATCCCACCAGCATCCGTCACGGCGGATTCGCCGCACTGGTCCTAGACCCAATTATTGATGGATTTCACCTTACCAGAGTCCTAATGGACGGCGGCAGTAGCCTGAACCTGCTTTACCAGGACACACTGCGAAAAATGGGCATCGATCCTTCAAGGATTAAACCCACAAAGACAACCTTCAAAGGTGTCATACTAGGTGTAGAAGCCAGCTGTACAGGCTCGGTTACACTCGAAGTGGTCTTCGGATCCCCGGATAACTTCTGGAGTGAGGAGTTAATCTTCGATATAGTCCCATTCCGCAGCGGCTATCACGCCCTGCTTGGACGAACCGCATTTGCAAAATTCAATGCGGTGTCGCACTACACATATCTCAAGCTCAAGATGCCAGGACCTCGCGGAGTCATCACGGTAAACGTAAACACCGAACGCTCTCTCCGAACGGAGGAGCACACGGCGGCCCTGGCGGCGGAAGTACAGAGTAGCCTCTGGAGACAGTTCTCCAATCTAGGCGTCAAACATCCGGACAACGTCAAGCGAGCCCTAAGTAACCTACAACAAATCCGGCTGGCACGTTCCGAGCAAGCATAGCAGTGCGGCCCCAACCCCAGCCCCCACCAAATGGCGATACTAGTACCACGCGTACATAATTACACCTTAGAGATACCATGGGCATAAGGGGAGGGGTACAACAACGGCACGCCCAGAATGCGGCTCAACCGCACTAAGGGGCTCCCTATTTCGCCGTTTTCCTTTTTACACACTTTCAGGACCCAACTATTCGGAAGGCCTGTCCGACAATACACCCGCCGAACCCATGATGCAACAGCCAGGGAGAGAGCAAGCCACGTCAAAAGTCCAGGTGGTCTCTATAACGAGTTTAATACCTGTTTTACTTACAATCCCGCAGCTTGCCCCTGGAGGGGAACATGTCAAATACTCCCATCTCTTGCTTACAGCACTTCTTGTATCGTTCTGCTTTCATAGCAGCCCTTTTTTAATAAACAATATATAGCTCTTACCTATTATTGTACTTATCTACTTTTTATATACAAATATGTTCTGTCATGACATTCTGCAATCGTACACTTTGGTGCGGACAATACACCAGGGGCTTACAACACCCCATAACATGGTGTGAGAAGACCGAACATTCTCACGAGTGCGGCACCCCGAACTTATAGCACTATATGCATCGGCTCCGAATCATGTCTTTGGTCAATAGTTGGGTTTGCCCGGCTCCCATGTTTTGGTACCTTACGTTCCGCATTGTTGGCTAAGGTAGCGCTAGGAGAACTACTGTGATTGTGCCCCAGTTGAGCTGGGTTAACACCTTAGTAGAGAAAGCTAAAACTGACTGTCATGATAGTGCGAGAGACCGGTCGCTGTTCGCGAGGTTTCTTCGAGTCCTTAAAGACTTATGCCGCTTCGAGCGAGGAACCGGACTTATCCGGCCTAGGCGTGGATAGCGCCCCGAACTCGGCCTTCCAAATACTAGGGGCTTCGCCGAAATTTAAAATTATAGAATTCTATGGCTAAGTGAGAGTGATAAAGCATTATAAGTCCGACGGCCTGGTTCGTTGTGCTGAACGCCTCCCTAGATGGACCCAAGAATGGGAACAAGAGCGCTCAGGTTTATCCCGAACACCCCAGCACTCGTGGCATGGGGGTCGAAGCCGACGACTTGCATCTCTCAGATTTGATAAACGGCCGCACAGAAGGTAATATTTTAAATTAACAAGCGTTGCTTAACGCATATGAACAAAGCTTCAGCGTACAGGATAACAAATGCGAGTCTACTCAAAAATTACATCTTTGGAGCACTCATCCGCTATACGGCGGGCACCCTTCAGAACGCCATTATAATACATCTCGGGCATACGATACTCCTTGCCCGGCGGTGGCGCGTCCGTCAACAGCTTCTCCGCGTCTAGCTTGCCCCAGTGCACCTTAGCACGGGCAAGGGCCCGACGGGCACCTTCAATACAAACGGAGCGCTTGACGACCTCAATCCACGGACACGCGTCCACCAGCCGCCGCACCAGACCGAAGTAGCTCCCAGGCATGACTTCTCCAGGCCACAGCCGAGCTATGAGGCCCTTCATGGCCTGTTCGGCCACCTTGTGGAGCTCGACCAGCTGCTTCAGCTGGTCGCTCAGGGGCACCGGATGTTCGGCCTCAGCATACTGAGACCAGAACACTTTTTCCGTCGAGCTCCCCTCTTCGGCTCGGTAGTATGCGGCGGCATCAGACACACTACGGGGCAGATCGGCGAACGCTCCTGGAGAGCTCCGGATTCGGGTAAGTAGCAGATAATTAACTTTTATATTTTTGCTTTGCATAAAGAATGCCTTACCCGCCGCTATCTTCTTCATCGCCTCGATCTCCTGAAGGGCCTTCTGGGCTTCGGCCTTAGCGGTCTTGGCACTCTCAAGAGCCAAGGCAAGCTCGGACTCTCGAGTCTTCGAGTCACGCTCCAAACTCTCGTGTTTTTCCACGAGAGCCTGGAGCTCTTGCCGCACCTCCGCCACCCGCGCCTCCTGCTTCTCTCGCTCGGTGCGCTCCAAGGCCGCACTCTTTTCGGCCTTGGAGACCGCCTCCTTCAGGGTCGCCACCTCGGTCGTGGCTCCTGCAACATTTAACGTTGGTCCTGTTATTATTTTGCAACCAAGTATTTCTATATACATTTACAGGAGGTACTATGTACCCTCTTTATCCTCGAGCTGCTTCTTGGCATGGCCGAGCTCGCTCTCGGACCGATCGAGGTTTTCCTTCAATGCATTGACCTCCGCAGTCAGTGCGACAGAGGTCAGCAGCGCAGCCTGCATTCCCATATTGACATATTTTTATTAGACTCCTGCGTATATCTTTTTAGATCCTTAGCTCGGCTTTTCTTTCCGAACACCGAACTGAGCATCAGGGGCTTGTCTATATGATAATATTTTTTATATGTTTTTGAACACATACCTCAAACCCGTTAATAGGCTTGTACAGGCTTCCGTCAGCCCTCTCTTGGCGTACTGAACCTTCTGAATCACTGCACTCATAACAGTGTGTTGTTCCTCGTTGATGGAGGCGCCGTTAAGCGCCTCCAGCAAATTGTCCGGCGCCTCCGGATGGACGGAAGTCGCCGGCGTCGCAGGCTTGCCCTTCTTATGAAGGCACCGCCTGTCGGACTCTAGAACCACTGATGGTTCCAGAGCAGTGTCCGGCCCGGGGCCGGACTTAGATCCCTCCGGGGCTTTACCCCTTCGGGCCCGGAGTCCGGGAGATCTCCTTGCGGCGCCTCCAGGACCACCTCCTCCTGGTTTAGTCCCTTTCGGGACCCCACCTCAGCGTCGTCCACAGGGAGCGGGGAGGAGGCCGTCGGAAGCGAAGCGCTGTTCACATCCGACGAATTCAGGGAGCCGCTCGACGAATCACCGAGCTGAGCTCTGGGCAGACTGCATGATTAAAATTCAGCGTTAGACATTACCAAATAATAGAAGAGCGCCATGAGTCATTCGGGTAACCGGACACTTACGACTTTGCCAGGGGCTTGACCCTGGATGGCCATTCCTCCCCGCCGTCCTCAGCATCAGAGGCGTAGTCCGGCAGATGGGTCTTCCCCTTCTTGGACCCTCCGGCTTCCCCAGTTGGGGCTGCCTTTCTTTTCTTTCCTCCCCCCGTCTTGAGGGGGAGAGGCATCTTCTTCTTCCTCCTCCTCCTCGTCTTCGGAGGTGGAGGGTGCGTTGGGGTTGTCAGGCAGATCCGACGCCACCAGGCGCCGGGAACTCTTTCGAGTCCCCATGGACTTATTCTTGGCCTTCTTCTCCGGCACCACGTGGGGAGCCGGAACCAGCAGCCCTGTCAATCGGGCGTCCGCTGGATCTTTTGGTAGGGAAGCCGGACAGCTAACCTGTCCGGATTTCTTCAGCCAGTCCTGTCAAAGGTAGGGGAGTTTAAATCCCGCATAGAGTTAGACTATGAGAGAAAAGATTCCCGTAAAGGGTAGAACAACTTACCTCGTTGGCCCGACGCCGCGAGCTGAATCCGCGATCTTCGGTAGCGGATGCGGGGGCCTCGGCGCCCTTAAACAGCACCTTCCAGGCGTCTTCGTACGTAGTATCGAAGAGCCCGCTCAAGGCTTGGTGCTGTGCCGGATCAAACTCCTACAATTTGAAGGCCCGTTGTTGGCATGGGAGGATCCGGCGGATAAGCATGACCTGGACTACGTTGACGAGCTTGAGGTTCTTGCTGACCAGCTTTTTGACGCAGGTTTGGAGTCCGGTCAGCTCTTCCAAATCTCCCCATGTTAAGCCCGTCTCTTTCCAGGAGGTGAGCCGTGTGGGAAAGCCAGATCGGAATTCGGGGGCCGCTTCCCAGTTGGGGTCGCGTGGCTCGGTGATGTAGAACCACCCCGATTGCCATCCTTTTATTGTCTCCACGAAGGAGCCTTCGAGCCATAGGACGTTGGCCATCCGGCCCACCATGGCACCTCCGCACTCCGCTTGACGGCCGCTCACCACTTTCGGCTTGACATTAACAGTCTTCAGCCATAAGCCGAAGTGGGGCTGGATGCAGAGGAAGGCCTCACACACGACGATGAACATCGAGATGTTGAGGATAAAGTTCGGGGCCAGATCGTGGAAGTCCAGGCCATAGTAGAACATGAGCCCCCGGACGAACGGGTGAAGAGGAAAACCCAGTCCGCAGAGGAAATGGGGAAGAAAAACAACCCTCTCATGGGGCCTGGGAGTGGGGATGAGTTGCCCTGCATCTGGAAGCCGGTGCGCGATGTCATCAGACAAGTATCCGACCGTCCTCAACTTTTTTATTTGCCCCTCCGTGACGGAGGAGGCCATCCATCTACCTCTCGCTCCGGACATGATTGGAGTAGGTTGAGGTGGGAAATGCGGGCTTGGGCGTTGGAGCTCGAGCGCGCAGGGACGGATAAGCAGAAGAGGAAGAAGGCGTGAATGGAAAGGGCGGATTCTTATCCCCTTATATGGGCGGCCAAAACTACGAGCCCCCCACCGGCCTAATAAAACTCGCTTATCTCCCAAGCGCCGTGGTTAATGGCGCGGTTGGATTACCCACGCCCGTATTGATGAAAATCCCGGAATAAGGGGACATGATCTCTGCTTTGACAAGACGTGCGAAGGAAACCGCCTCGCTAAACGCGCTGAGGTGGAACAGTAAAATGAATAAAAGCCTGGCCGTGGCATGATGTCACGCCGCGGAATACGTCAGCAGATCCGATTGATGCAAATATTATTCTCTCTACGGTGGAATGTGGAACTTATTTTGCAGAGCCGGACACTACCCTGGTGTTCAACATCTTCTATGGAATATTCGGAGGAGGAACCCGCCTTGCAATGCCGAAGACAACTTGCGCGCCGGACTCGTCGTCATTGAAGCCTGGTTCAGGGGCTACTGAGGGAGTCCTGGATTAGGGGGTGTCCGGATGGCCGGACTAAGACCTTTGGCCGGACTCCTGGACTATGAAGATACAAGATTGAAGACTCCGTCCCGTGTCCGGATGGGACTTTCCTTGGCGTGGAAGGCAAGCTTGGCGATACGATATGAAGATCTCCTCCCATTGTAACTGACTCTGTGTAACCCTAGCCCTCTCCGGTGTCTATATAAACTGGAGAGTTTTAGTCCATAGGACGAACAACAATCATACCATAGGCTAGCTTCTAGGGTTTAGCCACTCCGATCTCGTGGTAGATCTACTCTTGTACTACCCATATCATCAATATTAATCAAGAAGGAGTAGGGTTTTACCTCCATCGAGAGGGCCCGAACCTGGGTAAAAACATCGTGTCCCTTGTCTCCTGTTACCATCCGCCTAGACGCACAATTCGGGACCCCCTACCCGAGATCCGCCGGTTTTGACACCGACAGACGTCAAAACGGCATTCCTTAACGGTTATCTTAAGGAAGAGCTGTATATGATGCAGCCGGAAGATTTTGTCGATCCTAAGAATGCTAACAAAGTATGCAAGCTCCAGCGATCCATTTATGGGCTGGTGCAAGCATCTCGGAGTTGGAACATTCGCTTTGATGAGATGATCAAAGCGTTTGGGTTTATGCAGACTTATGGAGAAGCCTGCGTTTACAAGAAAGTGAGTGGGAGCTCTGTAGCATTTCTCATATTATATGTAGATGACATTCTTTTGATGGGAAATGATATAGAATTCTTGGACAGCATTAAGGCCTACTTGAATAAGTGTTTTTCAATGAAGGACCTTGGAGAAGCTGCTTACATATTAGGCATCAAGATCTATAGGGATAGATGGAGACACCTCATAGGTCTTTCACAAAGCACATACCTTGATAAGATTTTGAAGAAGTTCAAAATGGATCAGTCCAAGAAAGGGTTCTTGCCTGTATTGCAAGGTGTGAGATTGAGCTCGGCTCAATGCCTGACCACGGCAGAAGATAAAGAAGAGATGAGTGTCATCCCCTATGCCTCAGCCATAGGATCTATTATATATGCCATGCTGTGTACCAGACCAGATGTAAACCTTGCCGTAAGTTTGGTAGGTAGGTACCAAAGTAATCCCGACAAGGAACACTGGACAACGGTCAAGAATATCCTAAAGTACCTGAAAAGGACAAAGGACATGTTTCTCGTTTATGGAGGTGACGAAGAGCTCGTCGTAAAGGGTTACATCGATGCTAGCTTCAACACAGATCTGGATGACTCTAAGTCACAAACCGGATACATGTATATGTTGAATCGTGGAGCAGTAAGCTGGTGCAGTTGCAAGCAGAGCGTCGTGGTGGGATCTACATGTGAAGCGGAGTACATGGCAGCCTCGGAGGCAGCGCATGAAGCAATATGGATGAAGGAGTTCATCATGGACCTAGGAGTCATACCCAATGCGTCGAGGTCGATCACTCTCTTTTGTGACAACACTGGAGCTATTGCCCTTGCCAAGGAGCCCAGGTTTCACAAGAAGACCAGGCACATCAAGCGTCGTTTCAACTCCATCCGTGAAAACGTTCAAGATGGAGACATAGATATTTGCAAAGTACATACGGATCTGAATGTCGCAGATCCGTTGACTAAACCTCTTTCGCGAGCAAAACATGATCAACACCAGAACACTATGGGTGTTTGATTCATCACAATGTAACTAGATTATTGACTCGAATGCAAGTGGGAGACTGTTGGAAATATGCCCTAGAGGCAATAATAAAATGATTATTATTATATTTCTTTATTCATGATAGTTGTCTTTTATTCATGCTATAATTGTATTATCCGGAAATCGTAATACACGTGTGATTACTTAGACCACAACATGTCCCTAGTGAGCCTCTAGTTGACTAGCTCGTTGATCAACAGATAGTCATGGTTTCGTGACTATGGACATTGGATGTCGTTGGTAACGGGATCACATCATTAGGAGAATGATGTGATGGACAAGACCCAATCCTAAGCATAGCACAAGATCGTGTAGTTCGTTTTGCTAGAGCTTTTCCAATGTCAAGTATCTCTTCCTTAGACCATGATATCGTGTAACTCCCGGATACTATAGAAGTGCTTTGGGTGTACCAAACATCACAACGTAACTGGGTGACTATAAAGGTGCACTACATGTATCTCCGAAAGTGTCTGTTGGGTTGACATGGATCGAGACTAGGATTTGTCACTCCGTATTATGGAGAGGTATCACTAGGCCCACTCGGTAGTGCATCATCATAATGAGCTCAAAGTGACCAAGTGTCTGGTCACGGGATCATGCATTACGGTACGAGTAAAGTGACTTGCCGGTAATGAGATTGAACGAGGTATTGGGATACTGACGATCGAATCTTGGGCAAGTAACATACCGATTGACAAAGGGAATTATATACGGGGTTGCTTAAATCCTAGGCATCGTGGTTCATCCGATGAGATCATCGAGGAGCATGTGGGAGCCAACATGAGTATCCAGATCCCGCTGTTGGTTATTGACCGGAGAGCCGTCTCGGTCATGTCTACATGTCTCCCGAACCCGTAGGGTCTACACACTTAAGGTTCGGTGACGCTAGGGTTGTATGAATATGAGTATGCAGCAAACCGAATGTTGTTCGGAGTCCCGGATGAGATCCCGGACGTCACGAGGAGTTCCGGAATGGTCCGGAGGTAAAGAATTATATATAGGAAGTGCTGTTTCGGCCATCGGGAAAGTTTCGGGGTCACCCGGTATTGTACCGGGACCACCGGAAGGGTCCCGGGGGTCCACCGGGTGGGGCCACCTATCCCGGAGGGCCCTGTGGGATGAAGTGGGAGGGAACCAGCCCCTAGTGGGATGGTGCGCCCCCCTTGCCCCCCCTACGCCTAGGGTTGGAAACCCTAGGGTGGGGGGGCGCACCACTTGCCTTGGGGGGCACTCCACCCCCTGGCCACCGCCCCCCTTGGGAGATTCAATCTCCAGGGACGGTGCCCCCCCTGGGGGCCTATATAAAGGAAGGGGGGAGGGAGGGCAGCCGCACCCTGAGTCTTGGCGCCTCCCTCCCCCTGCTACACCTCTTCCTCCTCCCGCAGTTGCTTGGCGAAGCCCTGCCGGAGTCCTGCTGCATCCACCACCACGCCGTCGTGCTGCTGGATCTTCATCAACCTGTCCTTCCCCCTTGCTGGATCAAGATGGAGGAGTCGTCACGCTGACCGTACGTGTGTTGAACGCGGAGGTGCCGTCCATTCGGCTCTAGGATCTCCGGTGATAGGATCACGACGAGAATGACTACCTCAACCCCGTTCTCTTGAACGCTTCCGCACGCGATCTACAAGTGGTATGTAGATGCATCTCTCTCTCTCTCTCGTTGCCAGATGAACTCATAGATTGATCTTGGTGAACGTAGGAATTTTTTTATTTTATGCAACGTTCCCCAACACCTCCGGCCCTAACTAAACCCCTCGTCCGAACTAAAAGGGTGCGCTCTCGCAAGTCACCCAACCCAATTACAAAGAAGCCAAAGCCCTCTACAGGGCATGGAACCGTACTGGAGGGATGGCTTAATAGGCCATGCAAAATTCACAGCACACCAGACACCATACCAACACACAACCTTAGAGCATGTTGGATACTCCGGCAAGTGGCCAAGAACGGCTAGGACCTTCTCATCAACAATACCACAGAGCACCATCCCGCAGAAAATAACAATACAGTACTGACCGTCTTCGAGACTTTCGCCTCAAACAACAGGCGCAAGCGAGCGCTCCGCAGCCTCGCCGAAGTCTGCCACGTCACAGCAATAAACCCGTGGAATGATACGGCCATAACCTTTAATGCCAGCGACGAACCTCAATTTCGAACAGTCCGAGCACCAACCGCTTTGGTCCTTAGTCCAATCATCGATGGATTTCGGCTTACTAAAGTGCTCATGGACGGCGGCAGCGGATTAAACCTCATCTATGAGGAAACTCTTAACAAAATGGAAATTGATAAGAGCCGCGTTGAGCAAAGCAGCGCGATCTTCAGAGGAATCATCCCTAGCTGGGAGGCGTGATGCGCAGGGAAAATCACACTGGATGTGGTATTCGGCACCCTGGAGAATTATAGGTCCGAAGAAATCACATTCCAAGTGGCCCCGTTTAGCGGTGGATACCACGCCCTCTTGGGACGAGACGCATTCACAAGCTTCCAAGCTAAACCCCATTACGGGTACATGAAGCTCAAGATGCCAGGGCCCAATGGAATCATCACTCTAGCCAGTGATCCGGACATAGCACTCCGTGCCAAAAATAAAACTGCCGCACTAGCCTTGGAATACGACATCAGTAGACGCTACCTCTTTACCGCCTTCTTCAATGCACCGAACACTTCGAGTGGACGGATGCGGCTACGGCTGGGCTGCGCTGCACTCCGCAGTAGACAGGGACAACGTGATACTCGACAAACGACCCAAGTCCACCTCTTTTAAACTAGCAGACAAAATAGTCAAATTCCAGGTCCACCCAACGGACCCCACAAAAACAACATCAATTGGGGCACAGCTGAACCCCACAATAGACGCCGCACTATGAGAGTTCTTGCGCGAGAATTGGGACATTTTTGCCTGGCATCCTTCAAACATGCCAGGTATCCCACGCAGGCTGGGCGAACATAGCCTAAACATACTAAAGGGATACAAGCCGGTCAAGCAGACTCTTCAGTGCTTTTCAGAACCCAAGTGACAAGCCATGGGAGAAGAGCTAGCCAAGCTACTCAAAGCCGGATTCATCAAAGAAATAAAACATCCAGACTGGCTAGCAAACCTGGTGATGGTACCAAAGAAGGACAAATCCTGGCGCCTATGCGTTGATTTCAAAGACCTTAATAAGGCTTGCCCTAAGGATCCCTTCCCCCTCGCCCGCATCGATCAAATTATCGATGCTACCACAGGACACGATTCATTGTGTTTCCTCGACGCATACTCTGGATACCATCAAATCAAGATGGCGGAGTCCGACCAAGCCACAACGACATTCATCACTCCATATGGCCCCTTCTGTTTTAACACCATGCCTTTCGGGCTCAAAAACGCCGGTGCAACCTATCAACGCATGATTCAGACATGCCTGAAAACACAAATCGGCAAAACAGTGGAGGCTTACGTAGATGATGTAGTCATCAAAACAGACACGTCGAATCATTAATAGATGACTTGAGGCTTACGTTCGACAATCTCCTAACATACGACATCAAGCTGAACCCAGAAAAATGCGTTTTCGGCGTACCAGCCGGAAAACTCTTGGGCTTTATTGTTTCCAATAGAGGAATCGAAGCAAACCCGGCTAAAATTCGAGCTCTGTCACAGTTGGCTACCCCAACAGACCTCAAGCAAATCCAGAAACTAATTGGATGTGTGGCCTCCCTAAGCCTCTTTATCTCCCGATTAGGAGAAAAGGCGCTACCTCTTTACCGCCTTCTTCAATGGACCGAACACTTCGAGTGGACGGATGCGACTACGGCTAGGCTAGAGGAAAAAAAGCCCTCTTTGCCACCAATCCAATTCTGGCAGCACCAAATGTCGGCGAACCCATGCTGCTATACATAGCTGCAACACCACCAGGTTGTAAGCGCAGTGCTCGTCATCGAACGAGAGACAGATGGACATAAATTCCCATTACAAAAGCTGGTATACTACGTATCCACTGTCCTCACTCCATGCAAGTCACGGTACACACATTATCAAAAGATAGCATACACGGTCTTCATGGCATCCCGAAAACTACGACACTACTTTCAAGAGTGTTCAATCACGGTGGCCTCCGAAGTACCACTCAATGACATAATAAATAATCGCGATGCCATGGGCCGGATTGCAAAATGGGCTATTGAGCTCCTCCCGTTCAACATAACATACAAACCACGGTGGGCCATTAAGTCGCAGGTACTGGCTGACTTCGTCGCCGAATGGACAGAAGCCGAACTCCCTAAAGAGTACAGCGCGTACTCCAATTGGATCATGCACTTTGATGGCTCTAAGATGCTAGCTGGTCTAGGGGCTGGTGTCGTCCTGACGTCCCCCACCGGAGATACAGTCCAATACGTACTCCAAATACTTTACATAGATTCCAACAATGCAGCTGAGTATGAGGCATTGTTGCACGGTCTTCGGATGGTGGTCTCCATGGGCATTCAATGTCTAGAAGTACGCAGGGATTCAAATCTAGCAATATCTCAAATAAATGGAGACTTTGATGCCAAGGACCCGAAAATGGCGGCCTACCGTAATGCCATTCTCAAAATGTCAACTCGATTCAAGGGGCTTGAATTCCACCATGTGGTTCGAGAAAACAATCAAGCGGCAGATATCCTAGCCCGCATCGGCGCTAAACATGACCCCGTCCCACCAAATATTTTTTTGGAAAGGCTGTTCAAGCCATCCGTGGTATGGGAAGGGGAGTCCGGCAATACTAGTCCGAATCCGTACACAACCCCAGATCCTGAACAATTCGACATAATCAGAGACTACACCACTGAAATCACACCTTCGGCCCACGTGATTATGGCGGTCATCACCCCGTGGATGGAACCCTTCCTAGCTTACTTAAATAGGCAGGAACTCCCGGAGGACCAAAATGAGGCACGTTGCATTGTGCGGCGCTCTAAAGCCTACAAAGTCCATGAGGGAGAGCTTTATAAGAAAAGCGCGACAGGAGTGCTCCAAAGGTGCATCTCCGAAGAGGAAGGGCGGCAACTCTTGGCTGAAATTCATGCCGGACTCGGCGGCCACCATGCCGCAGCCCGGGCGCTCGTAAGCAAGTCCTTCCGTACAGGTTTCTACTGGCCGACAGCCCGGGCAGATGCACAAAACCTTGTCCAACACTGCGTCGGTTGCCAGCCTTTTGCAAATCAAAGCCATATGCCGCCCACCGCCCTCCAAACAATCCCCATAACTTGGCCCTTTGCGGTCTGGGGGCTCGATATGGTTGGACCCCTTAAGGGAGGAAGCCATAAGAAGAAATACTTGTTGGTCATGGTCGATAAATTCACCAAATGGATAGAAGCCAAACCAGTTAAAACAGCCGAATCCGGACTAGTGATAGACTCTATATCCGGGGTCATACACCGCTACGGTGTCCCCCATAGCATCATCACCGATAACGGCTCAAAATTTACAGCCGATGAGGTGAAAACCTGATGCAGCAAAATGGGCATAAAACTTGATTACGCCTCCGTCTATCACCCCCAAACAAACGGTCAAGTCGAACGAGTGAACGGTCTTATTATGAGCGGCATTAAACCCAGACTAGTGCGGTCCTTGAAGGAATCAGATACGCACTGGGTCAAGGAGCTTGACTCCGTATTATGGGGGCTGCGGACCACACTAAATCGCACAATCGGATACACACCGTTTTTATGGTGTATGGCGCAGAGGCAGTGCTACCATGCGATATCATCCATGATTCACCTAGAGTACGCATGTACGAAGAGAGAGAAGCCGAGCTGGATCGGCAGGACAACTTAGATGCCCTGGAGGAGGAGCGTGACATCGCGAAGGCCCGTTCCGCATTCTATCAACAGCAGGCTCGAAGGTATCAAAGCAGAGAAGTGCGGGCCAAAACTTATAACATTGGCAAACTCTTTCTACGCCTACCAGAGAAGAAAAAGGACAAGCTCAAGACCAAGTGGGAGGGCCCCTTCATCATTGACAAAGTTCTCACTGGAGGTGCGTACTGTCTGCGTGATGCATCAGACAATCGACTCGAGCCGAACCCATGGAACGCGGCTAGACTCCGAAGATTCTACGCCTAGTGCCGAACTCCATGTTTGTCTCCTTACCTCTGTCTTCCTTTTAAAATTATATCCTCTCTCTCTCCCTTTTACATTTATAGCCTTAAAAGCTTCAAGTATGCTTTGACTGCACACTCTGGCCGCGCTAGGCGCAGTCAATATACCTGGGGGCTTCTTACACAGAAGCTTAATTGTCTTCTGGGCTTTATGCCCACCACATATGCGTCACTTCTCCGTATGTGCCTTTTTTCACTACTATATGCATCGATATGACTCAAGTTTTGGCCAAGCTTGGTTGCCTGGCTCTTGTGTTTATGCCCTACATTCCCATTAATCCGGCTAGGGCATAAGGGGAGCACCTCTACGATTGTTATTGCTGGGTTAGCCGGATGTGTACCTTAGACTGGGTGAAGCCAAAAGCTAGCGTTCATAAGGGAATATTCGGTCAGTGAACAAAATATGTATTTTACCTATTATAAAACATGCCCCCAGATGCTTATATCCTATGTAAATTTTTGCAGTTCGGACATGCACATTAATGCATGCACACCCAAGGAAAGGAACCCTTAACGGAACTATTCTCCCCGGAAGATGTTTCTTACTACCCATGTAATATAACATAACTAGTTGGGTACTTGTCTGTTCAAGCACTTATGACCCCTACGCCTGGTTTCCACGCGTGCCCTAGTTTTCACGTAACTGAGCGGGTATTCGGATACACTCCGGACTGTCGGGTCTAGAGGTTGAAGCGAAAAAGTCAGCCAAGACAAATGATTTACAATCCAGCTAGAGATAAAATGTGTCCTTCGAAGTACAACGTCACTTAGACAGACTAAATTCTTCTTCTATACCATCCAACAGGCTGTCTAGCCTACAGTCCTGTTGGGAATACTTAGCGGATAATGCTACTTGGTCATACACAAGATGTATAGGGATCTCCTTCCCATCTGACCCTACAGGTCCGACCTCGGCCATGTGGTTCAGGTCAGCCTTGGTGTATCGCGTCTTCACCATGGCCCAGGCTTCCCTTGCGCCTAGTCGGCAGGCCGATACCTTCCATAATCGGAAGTGCTGCCGCGCTCCCTTGAGCATCTCCACAAGCTCCCCCATGCCTCCTAACAGGGAGGCGGATGGCCACAAGGCTTGGGCAATGCTCCGCATCACCTTCCGAACTTGTTCGTGTAGTTGTGAGAGCTCCAGCAGAAGATCGCCTGCAGATCCGGGCATCTCCTCCTCGGGATGACCTATTAGCATGCCTATAGACATAATTCTGTTAGCACGCTTCTTCGCCAAACTTTATAGTGGTTCGTCAGAGCACTTACTGAATATGCCGCGTCGTAGCCTCTTATTCTCCTTTATGGAGTCAGCAAGCTGGGCCGGCCATCCTTTAATTTGACGTCCAGTCGGACGTTCACGTCCTGGAGAGTATTTTTCTCCTTTATAACCTTTGTAAGCACACGCTGGCCAGCCTTCAGCTGTCGCTGAACATGTTGCTCATCCTCTGGTACGATCTCTGGATTGCCTCCGGGATTGTCTGCAGATTCTATTGTTAGAATCGCATTCATGCCGAATACTTAACTGGTACATGCCATGACATTATTTTCGTTTAAAGCAAATATTACCAGACGGGGCCTTCGTAGACTCCTCCATCACAGCAATTGCGGCCCGCAGTTGGGCCTTGCACTCCTCCAGCTCTTTGGATAGCTGGGTATTCTTCTCTGTCAGAATCTATGCACACGAGGATCCTTAAATCAGTTGTGCCAACTGTTTCAAGTCTCAGGGGCTACTGATATACATGCTTATCAAATTATCTTACCCGTATATCCTTTATGTAGTGGTATGTGGCCCTGGCAAGGCCACCTTGAGCAGCCTGGATGTACGCGTCCCGTGAGTTGAAGGCATCGAACGCCTCTTCAGAGAAATTAGGGTCGCGTAGTGCGGCCCGACGGCGCCTATAGTTCATGGCGCTCTCCACTTCGGAGTTTGTAGCGGAAAATCTATCCGCATCCTCTATCAGAGGATCGTCTGTGTTGACCTCCGCCCTTGAGTCCGGCCTCGGAGTCCGGCTAGTGGAGGCGTGACCGGCAGGCTCTCCGGATATAGCCCAGCAAGCACTTTTTTTGTCAGAAGACAGTAGACATTGTTATGTCTTAACAATGATAACTTCGTGGCAGGTTTTTTTAAACATACCTTTGCAACGGCGTCTCAGTCCTGACCGCCTTCCTTTTAAGCCTACCCGACTTCGGCGCCCCTTGTGGGATAGTAGCTGTGGGTTTGGCTTGGCGCCCCGATGGCCTTCCCTGTAAGGCACAATACATGTGCAGTGGGTGAAGTGTAAATAGGGAATACTTTTTTGGAAGTTGGGACTCTGGCTTTACTTACCTGGGATATAGGGAGTAGGCCAGGATAATCAGCTATGATGGCCACCATCACACCATCGCAGCTTAACTGATAGAATGTCCTGTCAACAAGCTCCACAAATGTGTCTGGATCTTCTTCGAGTCCGGGGTCAAGAGCCCGGTTGGGGTCCTCTGGCTGAGGAGATGGGCTGTGAACGTCCTTCATAGCTCTGCACAGTTCCTGCTATGAATCAACAAAGTAAACATCTGCGCTAAAAATGTGGGAAAGACTGGAATAAAAGATAGTGACTCACCAAGCTTGGGGGGTTGTACATGGAGAATCCATCCCGTGGCTTGATATGGATGAACTCCTCCTCTTCTCCTTTGTACAAATCGGACATCATCTTCACCAGAGCGGCGGGAGAGTCCGGACCTTTACGGCCGCAGCGGGTGGCATCGTCGTCTCCATTGAAGTGCCACATGGGTTTTCCCCGATATTGAAGTGGCTGCACTCCCCTATTATACATATGGACATAACTTCAATTATTGTCAGTCCTGATTTGGCCAACGTATTTATCCTGTCCATCAGGAAGAGGATCTCTCTGTTATCTTCCTCCTGGGGGCTCCTGGGGCGCCAGCTGTGGCGTTTCTTCAAAGGGGCATTTACAAACTCGGGAAGGGCCTTTCGAACAGGGTCTGGAAGAGGGACGTCCTCCATGTAGAACCATTCTGAGGGCCAGTCTTTGGATGTCTTCTTCGGGGTGACGGATAGATATCTGGACCCGGCAATGCGCCATATTTTGGATCCGCCCACTTGATATACCGACCCCTCCTGAGTGCGGGGTACGAGGCAGAATAGCCTCTTCCATAGCTTGAAATGAGCTTCACAACCCAGAAAAAGCTCGCAGAAGGCAACATAGCCTGCGATATAAGTGGCTAGTCCAGCTCGGACGAGGACCATTTATGCAGGTGGGAGAAACCCCTTGGCCTGTAACTCTACTAGTCAGCTGTGGGGAACAGAACATCTCTCCCAATCGCCTGGCCTAGTGCTACGGGAGCGAGAGGAGGAACCGCGACGACCGGCCATGGTGGTATGGATTTTTTCGGGCACGCTCTGATGAATACTCGCTGGGAGGAGATGGTGTGATTTGGATCTGAGAATCCCCATCTATTTTATAGATGATTTACTCGCATGGTTGGGGTGGCAAATGTAAAAAGGCCTCGACTTCTCGCATTCGCTCGACACATGGAGACAACCGTTATTAAAGCACATAAGCCAAGGAGCGCGGCATTGATGAGGAGCCGGACACTGCTCGTTACAACAATGCTCTGGAGGATTTGGAGAAGAACCCGCCTTGCAATGTCGAAGACAATCTGCGCGCCGGACTCATTGTCATTGAAGCCTGGTTCGGGGGCTACTGAGGCAGTCCTGGATTAAGGGGCCCTCAGACAGCCGCACTATATACTTTGGCCACACTATTGGACTATGAAGATACGAGATTGAAGACTTTGTCCCATGTCCGGATGGGACTCTCCTTTGCGTGGAAGGCAAGCTTGGATATTCGAATATGTAGATTTCCTTCTCTGTAACCGACTCTGTGTAACCCTAGCCCCCTCCGGTGTCTATATAAACCGGAGGGTTTAGTCCGTAGGACAAGAACAATCATAATCATAGGCTAGCTTCTAGGGTTTAGCCTCTACGATCTCGTGGTAGATCAATTCTTGTAATACTCATATCATCAAGATCAATCAAGCAGGAAGTAGGGTATTACCTCCATCGAGAGGGCCCGAACCTAGGTAAAACATCCTGTCCCCTGCCTCCTGTTACCATTAGCCTTAGACGCGTAGTTCGGGGCCCCCTACCCGAGATCCGCCGGTTTTGACACCGACAATGTGAATTCGGTATTCGGTCGATATTTTGATGAGATTCATATTGTCTTTCCTCTAGTGGTGTTATGTGAACGTCAACCACATGACACTTCACCATGATTTGGGCCTAGGGGAAGGCATTGGGAAGTAATAAGTAGATGATGGGTCGTTAGAGTGACAGAAGTTTAAACCCTAGTTTATGCGTTACTTCATAAGGGGTTGATTTGGATCCACATGTTTCATGCTCTGATTAGGTTTATCTTAATTATTCTTTCATAGTTGTGGATGCTTGCGAGAGGGGTTAATCATAAGTGTGAGGTTTGTCCAAGTAATGACAGCTCCCAAGCACCGGTCCACCCATATATCAAATTATCAAAGTAACGAACGTGAATCATATGAGCATGATGAAAACTAACTCGACAGTAATTCCCATGTGTCCTCAGGAGTGCTTTTCTTTACATAAGAGTTTGTCTAGGCTTGTATTTTGCTATAAAAGGATTGGGCCACCTTGCTACACCTATGTTACACTTGTTACTTGTTACCGTTACGAATTATCTTATCACAAATATATCTGCTACTGATAATTTCAGTGCCTGCAGAAAATACCTTGCTGAAAACCGCTTGTCGTTTCCTTCTGCTCCTCGTTGGGTTTGACACTCTTACTTATCGGAAGGACTATGATAGATCCCCTATACTTGTGGGTCATCACAACCCACAAAATTTACAACCATAAGGTCGTTTAGTTAGTTCCAAAGTTCCATTAGGAATAATTGAATCCATCTAATTATGGACAACTTCTTTCCAATCATCTACATCTGGAGATGCATATGCCCTGCAATAGACTTGGGAATGTCATCCACAAGGTATACAATCTTGTAGTCATGAAAACTCTCCATGATGTACAGTATCTCATGAGCTTGTTCAACCATAGAACAGTTATTCACCATCTTGTAGTCATGAAAACTCTCTGTGATGTATAATTTACTGCCTACATCTATTGCACCAAATTTAGCATTCAATGCATCCCCTAGTGTCTTTCCATCTTGTATGAGCATATACACATCACATAGACGGTCAACAAGAACACTCACTACTACAGGATGCTGTAACGTGAACTATGATCAGAGACCCTTCGACAAAACTGTGTGCGATGCAATAATAGCAAAAGGTGGTGTAAAAACCCGTCAAAAAAGGTGCAAAACATTTGCAATGATGGATGCATCAAACATGGTTCAGATTTTAGATGCGTGTGCAATGCAGGGCATACGGTTCAGTTCAATTAACTGTTTGCAATAAGGAGGAACAAAAGAAACGGGCAGCCAGATGAAGGTGTCACTGGTACGCGTCAGTGCAATACAAATGGTTTTAAACCCCTTTCCGTGACAAAATTTGGAACCATCGCCAAGTGAGTGTGGGCGATAGGGGGTGCTTTCCACACGACCCAGAAACCATCGGGGATATGGAGCCATGATCCATAGGCCTTGCAAAACGTAATCGTGTGCGATGCAGCACACACTAAATTCTTTCACACGTGTAGGAGCGGTGATTAAATGTTTCTAATGACGCTGTGAAACCAAACGGTGTGTCGTAATGAACCGTTTGGGAAACAATATGTAAGGCACACGGGCCAACATATGAACTATGTGCGATATGTGCCCTATCACACACAAGTGTTCTGCGGAACCCGTTTGACATGCAAGACTCCATCGCACACGTTCTCCAAACATTTACCGTCTGCGATAATGTTCTATCACAAACGGTTCAGGAGCCCCTTCGCACACATACAAGTGTTGCAGACCGTTTGTGATTTGTTGTGTATCACCGACGGTTGTGGCTAGAGTGACATGTGCTTTTCATTTGGGATCCCACACGTTTCCTGAAAAATTACGACTAGGATTGTATTTTACATTGGGCACGGTTTACTCCGAGTTCTCGTGTGTGATAACTTGATATCACAAACAGTTCTAGAGAGCCTATGCACACGTAGTAGGGCTGCAAATCATTTGCGATCCGCTGTGTATCACCGACAGTTCCGCTATGATTGACGTATGCTTTCCGATGTGGATCGCACACACTCATTTAGTTGAACCGTGTGCAGAGCAATTGCCAGGTTAAAACAAAAATATCCCATTTTGAATCGGCATGCAAAAAGAAAATTCGCCACAATATTCAATTGAACAAAAAAATCCCATTTTGAATCGGCACGCATAAAGAAAATTGACCACAATATTCAATTGAACAAATAAACAAGAATATCCCATTTTGAATCGGCATGCAAAAAGCAAATTCGCCACAATATTCAATTGAACAAATAGTGTCCATAGGAAGAACATTCATCTCGCAACAATTGAATTTGAACATATGGTAGCTAAATTCCAATGATTTGTGCACACATATATGCATTACATAATTAATCATAGTGTATGAAATACAAAGACCTGATCAGATGGAAAACAATGGATCCATGCGTATATGTTTAGCGGCTAAGTCTTACTCGATGTTTCTGGAGAAGGCATGCTAAAATCTTCATTATCACCAGTGGGATAGATGTAGTGATTCAGGAAGAAGTCGTTGATAAATTTCTGAACCATCAGTAATTCACCAGCCGAGAGCGGTTCAGGGGTCCTCGGTTCTAAGATGAGCTGCAATATTTTTAAGATCAGAATGTGCCATATGAGTGGAGTAGAAGATATTAATTAAGATAGACTTACTGGTACTAATTCGCAAGGATCATCACAACTATTAGTAGATTTGCAGATGGAGATCACGTGTCTGCAAACATAGTATCCACAAAGGTTGGTCCCTGCTTCTTGCTGAGGACACTGGAATTTTTTGTACATAATTAGTCATGTATTTGTCTTGTTAGGAACAACCTAACCGGTGTTAGATGTATTGTTTTTTTCTTTGGAAAAAATAGAAAGATGTTTATTTAGAAGCTTGAACATTTGACTAGCATAAGAAAAGGTATTTGCAGACTATTGGATAAATTTTCTGAAAATAACGGATTTCGATGTGTTACCGGAGAAACGATCTCGTGCTGTAGAGGTAGTTCCCTCTTGAACAGGTTCCCTGGTTTAGTTTTAAACAATGCGAGCACACTGCAAATGAAGATGAATTTTGACAACATCAATTATTGATCCAGATATGAATGCAAATTAATTTCAACATCATAGAATTCAATAACTATTCATGAATTGCTGAAGATGCATCAGATCCTGAGCGTTTATTGACTCTATGAGAGAATCAATGTAGTAAACTGTGTTCTTGTTTGGAACAATGAATACCAATATCCAGTGACCGCTAAATATTAAGAAAGCAATGAACTTATGAATTATGTCGAAATTTGAAAGACAATCAGTGCATGCGTGGTTGTTTACTTGACTCACCTTTCATGATATGGCCAGAGAAATGATTCTGCATGGGACGTGTTTTCAAAGATGCGAACGACCGTGTTAACGGCCCAGTCCCGTTCGTCCTTACCATGTAATGTTGTGTCATTTGCTAATGCAGGATCTACGAAATACACACTCTCCCTTTTTCTTCTCTGCGCGTTCAATCCCCAGAGAGGAATAAATGCAGTTAGCTGTTTATCATTTACAGCCTTGTAAGGAGAAGTTGATCAGAGTTTGTTAAATACTTACAAAATCAGGCATCTAACAAGAGTATCATCTAGCTCGTTGAAGTTGAAGAAGAGATGTAAGTTCTCGAAACTCACATCGAATGAACCAGCATCGTGTTGGAAATGATCTCTGTTGAAGTGTACTAGCAAACCATGATGACCCAGACCTGGTGACATTTGATCCATGCAATATTCATGTAACTTGCGGCAACTGGAGCTGCACTCATCAAAGTATTCGCCAATAAGAAATGGCTGGCATGGACGTAATTGTGTACTTCAAGTACGTCTACTTTACTTTTAGCAAGCATCAATTCTACTTCTTCATCATCCATGTTGTCAGAAATAATATTACTCCCCAATTCGAACAACCTGCTGTTAATTTGGTTCTGGGAGATGAGTGCTTTAAGCAAGAGGCAATCGTTCGCTTTCCTCTTCACTCTCGCACCACGCTTCTTCGCGGGTGTAGGCTTTTTGGCCACTTCCTTCTTGGTACTTGAAGCATTTCTAGCAGAACGTCTGGTTGCCTGCAAGGTAGACCGCCGAGCAGACGGTGAAGCTTTGACAGACTGCTTAGCAGACAGTTTGTCTTTGCCGGACCGTTGAGCTGGTGGTGCTGCTGTGACGGACTGCTGGGCTGTAGGAGCAGAGGCATCAGAGTGCTGACCAAGCATTGAAGCTAAGTCCGGTTTCTGCGCAGGTGGTGCCAACTTGTTGGTGTGCTGAGGAGGTCGTGCCAACGCGTTGGTTTGCTGAGCAGGAAGTGCTGACGCATTGGTATGCTGATCACGCGACTGTGGACCGACAGACTGATGAGCACTCGGTTTTGGACCTACAGGCTGCTTAGCAGGCGCTTTCGAAGCATCAGACTGCTTAGCAGTCCGTTCCACTAGGTTGGTCTGCTGAGCATGTGCTCCAGATCGGTCTCCCCCTGCTGCTTCAGTGGCCGGCATCTGAATTGGTGGTGCATCTTCAGCAGTTGTAGGCCTTGCCACTGGTTTCTTCGGGGCGGAGGATGACATGGCCTGTACAGCACAAAGTCTGGCCGGCTGATCACTGGTTGATGCATCAACCGTCAGATTACGAATATTGGGTTCTTTGGGGAAGCACGCGAGAGCTGTTATGGCAAGGAGAGTATCACCGTTTGAGGGGCGACATTGGTTGCTCTTGGCGGGGCTTCAGGGATCTCATCGATGAACTCTATTTCCTTTCGTGGCCAGTGGATGTGATGTAACAGTGTTACTCCCAAGGTCATTTGCTCATCAAAGTCTCCTAGGACATTCTTGAGGGCAAATTCATTGAATCCAGGCTTTACTTCAGTCACGTAGCACTTCACACATCCCGGCTTCAATGGCACATTGTCCAACAAGAGGCCCTCTTCCAAGAAGGGTGGGCAAATCTAGGCTATTGCACATTTTAATGTACCTTATTCATAATGTGTAAGCACGCCCTTCAGTCTGACTTTCATTCCAGATAGATCAGATATAGCATCATCACGGGCAGCTGCAGTCTCAGTGTCGCTGGGGTCAGCTAATGCAGAGCTACTCTTGTGCTGTGTTGTGCGCAATAAGCAGCATCCTCCATGCCCGCCTCCCCTCCTATCTGCTGGCTATCTGTTAGTGTTAGAGTCTTCCCAATCATCATTGACTGCTCAAGATCCTTTTGAACAGCCGGATACATTTCCTTCCTCAACCTTTCATACAATTCATTCTTCTTCATTTCACTCTTTGCTTTTTTCATGCCGAGCCTCTCTTCTTTGCTGAGTGTGAAAGCCCTCTTATGTGGGACATTAACACCTATACCCCTTGCATGGCCGGGGGGCTCTTTTGTTTCTAGAGCAATGGACAGAATGTCACATGGCCCTGAGTTCTTGTAGAACCTTCCAGGGATCTTGGAAGCCTCTACCATCACTTGATAAAGTTTTTTGTCATGTGAGTTTTTAAAGTAATAAGTTCCGTCATCACGCCTCATTGCACGTGCCCGCAAGTAGCCTCTGGCGCGTTCGCCCCTGATTTCACTAAAGGCCGGTTCCCCACCCGCCGCTACTCCTTCTTTGTCCTCCTGGTCCCATATCGGTTTCATGATGTAGTATCCTGCCAAACCTATACGGTGGGGGTGTGTGTTCTTATTCTGAAGTTCCGATTGCTTGAAACTCTTCTCAGCAAACTCTTTACCCTGACCCTTTTGAATTCTGCCTAGTCTGCCTTTGTAATTTGGGGGTATGCGGGGATTGGGTTCTTGCCTTCACTCAAGTACTTCTAGTATAGCACGTGCTTCCAGTTTCTCCAAGCATCCCTAGCCTTCTTTAGTGCAGCGTGTTCCGCCTGCATTCTCCACTGCTCTAGAATGTTGAAGTGATCCATGATCTGCCAGACTATCTGTCGCCGTGTTTCTGTGTCAGCCTTCCGAAACCCCGTCAGATTTATGTTGAGCCTTGCCCTGCCAACAAATCCACAAACATTCCTGAACCTCGTGCGTTCTTTATCTGGTTTAGTTGGAGCCCAAGACTTTAAATCGATGTCAGTTACTTCATATACACCTTTAGGCTGGTGTGTCGGCTTCCTTGGAGCGTACCTCCGTGTCCTGACCGGAAGGGTACTTGCTGCAACTCTATCCCGTTCAAGATTACTTGATCCCTCACCATCTTCTGAAGAACTAGGGTTGTCAGAATCAGATGAAGATACATCGCCTGAAGCATGAGTGTTGTCGCTGCTATTTGGCATCTACAGAGAACACATGCGAAACTCAGGAAAGAAGGATAAGCATAAAACTAACAACTTGGTATCAAGCTTTCTAAACATGTCATGCAATAATTTAGAAAATTTACGGCTGATTTGTTAAGTTTGTGTGACTCAGGCACCCGCGATCTGTAAATCAACAGTAACTTATTGGAACAAATATAGCTTATATGTACTAGTTAGGAAGGTAGATAATTAACATATATATGCTCTCCGTTATTTTATAGCCAATTTGGTAACATACAGAACGAAATAGGAAGAGGGATTGCGAGGAAATATGCCTCACTGCGATGGAGAGCAGTAACTAACAGGCTTCTTAATGCAAACTTGACCGGACCACAGGAGAGGCGAGGATTACAACATTGATATGCTCGAAGGTGGCTCATGAGCAAACAAAGATGGCGAGGCATGGGCAGCCGCGTGTTGGGAACGGTAGTGGTGGTAGGCTTGACGCCGAAGAGTGGGCACACGGCCGGGCTGAGCATGCCAGCGCCGGAGAGGGTTCTGTTGTGGATTTGGGGGAGGGGGGCTGGCGATGGAGATTGGGTGGACTAGTTGAGTGAAACGCGGGCGGGCTGTGGGGGGTGTTGGTGGCCTAGGTGAAAAGGGTGGAAAATATCCCCGGTCGCCGCGCGGAAAGGCCTATGCAAACGGTTGCATCTAAGCATTCGTGTGCACAAAGAGAAAATTTTCCTTTGAAATGAAGACGTACTAATTTTGAAATGAAGACGTGAGTTCATCGTTTCGCCTCTAAATTTTTCCCACGTTAAGCAATCACCATTATACCACGGGTTTGATTTGCTAGCGCATTTCAGGTCTCGTGTGCTATATGTATGACACTGTTTTGGCATTTACCGTGCATTTTGACATATAAATTAGTTCCTAGGCGGACTGCATTTCCTATCAAAAGGGATGAGGATTGTCGTCCGATCTGGGAGCATCCAATGGTGCAGACGTACGATCCGTGGGGTTTGGGTTCTGGCCAATCAGAATGCACGACTCAAATCGTGTGCACAACAAAGGAGGGGGCATCGTCCACGGTTTGGTGGGCACACGGCCTTCGTGAGTGAACCTGCTACGTCTTGAGCTTGCGTTTGTTTTCCTTGAAGAGGAAAGGGTGATGCAACAATATTAGTGTAAGTATTTCCCTCAGTTTTTGAGAACCAAGGTATCAATCCAGTATTAGGCTCCTCAAAAGTCCCACACACCTACACAAACAAAGAAAAAACTCGCAACCAACGCAATAAAGGGGATGTCAATCCCTTCACGGCCACTTGCGAAAGTGAGATCTAATAGAGATAGTATGATAAGATAAACATATTTTTGGTATTTTATAATATAGATGCAAAAAGTAAAGATGCAAATAAAAGTAGATTGGAAGCAAATATGATAAGAGATAGACCCGGGGGCCAGGTTTCACTAGAGGCTTCTCTCAAGATAGCATAAGTATTATGGTGGGTGAACAAATTACTGTCAAGCAATTGATAGAAAAGAGAATAATTATGAGATTATCTAGGAATGATCATGTATATAGGCATCATGTCCGTAACAAGTAGACCGACTCCTGCCTGCAACTACTACTATTACTCCACACATCGACCGACTCCTGCCTGCATCTAGAGTATTAAGTTCACAAAGAGCAGAGTAACGCATTAAGTAAGATGACATGATGTAGAGGGATAAACTCATGCAATATGATGTAAACCCCATCTTTTTATCCTCGATGGCAACAATACAATATGTGCCTTGCAACCCTTTCTGTCACTGGGTAAGGACACCGCAAGATTGAACCCAAAGCTAAGCACTTCTCCCATGGCAAGAAAAATCAATCTAGTAGGCCAAACCAAACTGATAATTCGAAGAGACTTACAAAGGTAACTCAATCATACATAAAAGAATTTAGAGGAGATTCAAATATTTCTCATAGATAAACTTGATCATAAACCCACAATTCGTCGGATCTCGACAAACACACCGCAAAAAGAGTTTACATCGAATAGATCTCCACAAGAGAGGGGGAGAACATTGTATTGAGATCCAAAAAGAGAGAAGAAGCCATCTAGCTAATAACTATGGACCCGAAGGTCTGTGGTAAACTACTGACAACTCATCGGAGGGGCTATGGTGTTGATGTAGAAGCCCTCCATGGTCGATTCCCCCTCCAGCGGAGCACCGACGAAGGCTCCAAGATGGGATCTTGCGGATATAGAAGGTTACGGCAGTGGAAATTGTGTTTCAGGTGCTCTCTGGATGTTTTTGGGGTACGTAGGCTTATATAGGAGGAAGAAGTACGTCGGTGGCCGCTCGAGGGGCCAACGAGACAGGGGGCGCGCCCTATGGGGGGGGCTACCCTCTCGTGGCCTCCTCATCTGCTTCTTGTCTTGCACTCCAAGTCCTCTGGATCACGTTCGTTCCAAAAATTACGCTCCCGAAGGTTTCATTCCGTTTGGACTCCGTTTGATATTCCTTTTCTTTGAAATACTGAAATAGGCAAAAAAAACAGCAATACGGGCTGGGCCTCCGGTTAGTAGGTTAGTCCCAAAAATGATAATAATGTGTAAAATAAAGCCCATAAACATCCAAAAGGGGTAATATAATAGCATGGAACAATAAAAAATTATAGATACATTGGAGACGTATCAGAACCGTGTGCTATTTGAAAACATTTACAGTAACTAACAGCATACCCCGGTGGAAAAGGAGTCGTCAGAGGAGGAGGAACCGCATAAAAAATCACAACCGGAACTACATCTGCTGTCGAAAGGGATGGGGATCGCCGTTCGATCTGGGAGCATCCAACGGTGCAGACATACGATCCGTGGGGTTTGGATTCTGGCCTACCTGAACGCATGACTCAGATCACGCGCGTGGCAGGGGGGCATCAGCCACGGTTTAGTGGACACACGACTTTCGTGAGTGAATCGTGTGCTATTTGAAAACATTTACATTAACTAACAACATTTTTTTGTTTGAAAGAAAACATGAGTTCATCGTTTCCCCTCCAAATTTTTTTCCATGGTAATAACTCATTACCCTAGGTTTTGATTTTCTGGTACATTCTGCTAGGCGGCAGGCCTCGCTAGCAATCTCAAACTTTCAATATGCAAAAAGAAAAGAGATCTCGTTTAATTTGTATATATATAGTCACAAATACATGTGCGTGTTAGCGCAAGATCATTTGGGTGTCGCTTTGCGAGTTTTCATTCATCGTGCGAGAAACGGGAAAAACTTCAAATAGTTCGGCCACAGTGTGCGACCAGAGACGTAGGCCTTGTTGGTATTTTAATTTCAGGAAATGCATATAGAGTCCCGAAAATAACGAAAATCATTGTGCCACTGTGGTGTGCCCTCATGATTGCATGGAATTTTTTTGGTAAAGTTTGGCACAAGTTTTGGTGCTCGCACCTTCCATACCGGAGCATCTCACAAGAAGGATCATAGTCTCTAAAAAGGAGACGCGGCATTTTGACTACAAATCCTCACTTACTCTACATCATTCCGCCTCGAAAAAAATCATGGTAAACAATTGCGGATATACCCTTGGTTTGATTTTTTGGCCCATTTAGGCCGTCTGCTATTTTTCCGAGTGCACGGTATCGTCGGCTATGATATATACCACCACTATCGTCGGCTATAATATATACTACAGTCTCATGCATATGATACTATATAGTCACTGGTACACATCGGTGCTATACAAACTGTTTTAAAACCCTTTCCGCGATGACATTCAGAACCGTCGCCTAGTGAGTGTGGGCGATTAGGAGGTCCTTCGAACACGACCCAGAAACCGTCGGGGATATGCCATCCTGGCACACACGCTAGGCAAAATGAGGTCGTGTCTGACCGGCGAGCGAGCAAATATGGTTATACATACAATAGTGCTCACAAAAATACAATTATACATGCGAAATCATTTCTGGTCATAAGTTCATCCCACACAGTCAGTCCCCACGAAACGTTTCCGTTCATACATACATCCCACACAGTCTCTGCAAGGAAAACATTTTCGTTCGTAGGTACATAACACACAATTTTCCCCGTTAAATCGTTTGTGATGGCCTTCCCATCGCACCCAATATTAATAATTTTATCATTAGCATTATTGAATGCACCACACACGGTGCGTAGAAGAAACTGTGTGCGTTGCCTTAGGTCATTGCCCACGGTATTTTCTCAATAAGCGTTTGCAATGGCAAAAACCAATTAGTAGGCTAATTGCCCTATTATTAATAATCCATTTATTAATCTAATTGACATTCATATTAAACACATAATATATTTCATTCTCATATTAAGGAAGCATGATTTCATAATTGAAATACATCAGAGTACAACATGATATAGCTTCAGCACTCAGCTACCCCATTACACAACTGCACCAGCACCAAGTTTCACGTGCAACATCTAGAACCTTTCGAAATTAGCATCATAGACGGTACATAGACAAATGCATCTCATCGGGAAAACTTCTAAAGCGGAAGGCGAATATTGAGCATTTATTGATGTTGAAGGTCTTTGCAACTTTAGGCCACTGCCTGTGGATGATTAACCGTCCATCCTTCGTCCTCTTCAGGAAGACTTCAATATTGAACCATGGGTGTTGTATGAAAGCCTTCCTCACCTCCTATCCATACAGGTGGTTTGATAGGTAATCATCAGTTAACTGTTTTGGAAAGGCCTGAAAACAAGGATGTGCATAAATATCTTCTCTATATTGGAAATGGGGCAAAGGAATAAAAAAGACAAGGTATAATAGTATACAATAATAGAATGCAGCCACAACAATTGAACATCGCATTGCAGAATTGAACCAAGCAGTTAACTAAAATCACAACAAATGAACCAACCGTTAATTGGGCACCACATTGCACAAATATAACATACTCCTAATAGAAGATCAGACAATTAACCAAACTAAGCATGCTTAACAACTTGGAAATATAGCAATTGTATTTTTTTCTCATGTATTTAGTACAGCTAAATTCGGTTTATTTCTTACATGGTATACAATAACAGAATGCAGCCACAATAATTGAACATCGCATTGCATAATTGAACCAAGCACTTAACTAAACACCACAACAAATGAACCAACCGTTAACTGAGCACCACATTGCACAAATATAACATACTCCTAATGGAAGATCGGACAGTTAACCAAACAAAGCATGCTTAACAACTTGGAAATATAGCAATTGTATTTGTTTCTCATGTATTTAGTACAACCAAATTCGATTTATTTCTCACATGGTATACAATAACGGAATGCACACACAACAATTGAACATCGCATTGCAGAATTGAACCAAACAGCTAACTAAACACCACAACAAATGAACCAAATGTTAACTGAGCACCACATTGCACAATATAACATACTCCTAATAGAAGATCAGAAAGTTAACCAAACCAAGCATGCTTGACAACTTGTTAAATTGCACCCCAAAAAATTGAACATCACATTTGCAGAATTGAACCAAATAGTTAACTGAACACCACATTGCACGACGTATAGAACATATACACTAGAGCATAAGATTGCATGGTAAAAGTAGATAGCACAATTCACTAATTTTTTTAAGGAAAGGCGGTAGCTAGCAAACTGAACATGGGTCCTTATAGTGAGCTAATAAGATAAGCTACTCATTGTCAGAGATATCGATGACGATTGGCTCCTTGGACATGGAAGAGGGCGAGGCCTCCGCATCGTGGGTTCCCTGGTCGTAGTGGTGAGTTACCTGAGCCGCTCCGGGCACAAACCTGCTAGCTCTCGAGATGAGGTAAGCACGTGCATGCTGAGAAAACACCTCGTGGTCTTCGTCGAAGGCACCGACGGTGGCCTCAAGAAAACTCCATGAACTGTCGTTTAAAGCAGCCAACCGTGCCTCGGCGTCGGTGCGCGAGGCGACAGTGTCCTCGACGGTGAGGTGCTCCTCCAAGATCTGGGGGTCGGCACGAATGGCAGCCATCGCAACCTCATCCGCGTGTGCGGCCGTGATTTGCTTCTACGTTGCCAAATGCTCCTTGAGATCCTGGCTATACCGCGTGCACCATGGCTTAGGACGGCGCTTATTTGGTGGAAGGGTCGGTGATTTGGGTGGAAGGTGTCGCGCTCGCGCCGGTGGTCGGGGCATGTGGGACGTGGAAGGAGGAGGAGGACGGGGTTCGGGTGTGGATTATCTGCCTGGATAGGCGAGGCCGAGCAGCGTGAAGGAGGGTCGCCGGCGAGGAGGCGGCACTGCAAGCAAGGACTGAAGGTTTCAACTTGGAAAGGAAGGTGGAAACAGGGGAAATGTGGCTTTTGGTAAGGGGAAGGGAGCAAGGAGGTAGATATTTCCGCGAAAGCCAAAAATTTGGAATCGCTTCAGCGAAAAGTTTGGCTCGCAAAGTGTCATCAGACACGGTCCCTTATTCAGAGCGGGCTGTGGACTATAGCCAACGAACCTTCTTGAGTAAGCCATAGGCGTACTATACACCGATGGTGCTCCAGGATATTTTGTACTGCATCTCATACGGTTGGTGATAATAAACTGTGAGGGATCTACTTGATTTGAATTACATAATGGGGTCACAGCTGCAAAGGATGGTGTTTAAATTGCTAGAACTTCTATCTGTAGTGAACATGCAACTATAGGTGTGTCGTCAAAAAAATTGGAATTATTCAGGGTTCGTTTGGACATTTTTATATGGTAACTTGGTTTTCTAGGAATTTCAGGTGCACAATTCAAAATTAAACCACATGGACATGCTCCGGTGTATCAAAATGGTTTGTAAAATGATATATGTGTCCATGGATTGATGCCTACGCCCCATTCAAGAAATGGGATGAATTTCAAACACCACGGCACCGTGGCTCTCCGGCAAATTTTGAGGTGCGTACTTTTGTAATTCTAGTAAATACAAAACTCGTCTGAAATTCATGAACCTTGGCATGCCATCATGGAACGACATCAAGATGTTGGGGTAAAAAATGTTGTCCCAATTGGGCCAGGTTATGGTATAAGCTTCTCGCAAACCAGAGCTTCTCTCACAACAAGCATGATGGTTTCGGTAGGGAACGTTTCACCTTTCTGGACGAAACGATATCCGTTGCATCTTCTCGATTTCAATTTTTTTCGTAGTGTTAACATAGAACAACAGGGGTGTTGTATCAATTTTTGGGATTGTTCGGGGTTCGCTCGGACATTTTTATACATTAACTGAGTTTTCTATGCATTCATGTGCATAATTAAAATTTGAACTACATGCACATGCTCTAATGCATATAAATTAGTTGAAAATTCAAATCTGTGTCCTTGGTTGCATGCTTAATTAGGTCCCATGCAAGAAATGAGAATGAATGTCAAACACCCTGCCACCGTCACTCGGCCGCAAACATTGAGATATATACCTGGTTTTTAAATTTTAGTAAATCCAAAGCTCGTCTGAAATTCATGAAACTTGGCATGCTGTCATGGAGCGGCATCAACATGCAGTGGTAAATTTTTTGTCCCATTTGGGGCAGGTTTGAGGATATGCTTCTCACAAACCAGAGCTTCTCACAACAAGCCCGATGGTTTCGGTAGGGAACGTTTCACCTTTTTGGATGAAATAAGGCGCATTGCCTCTTCTCGATTTCAATTTTTTCCTAGTGTCAGCGTAGAACAATAGGGGTATTATGTCAATTTTTGGGATTTTTGGGGTTTGCTTAGACATTTTTATACATTAACTGAGTTTTCTGTGCATTCATGTGCATAATTAAAATTTGAACTACATGCACACATATGCTCTAATGCATATAAATTGGTTTAAAGTTCAAATCTGTGTCCATGGTTGGTCCCATGCAAGAAATGAGAATGAATGTCAAACACCCTGCCACCATCACTCGGCCACAAACATTGAGATATATATATATATATACACCTGGTTTTTAAATTCTAGTAAATCCAAAGCTCGTGTGAAATTCATGAAACTTGGCATGCTGTCATGGAGCGGCATCAACATGTTGTGGTAATTTTTTTCCCGTTTGTGGCAGGTTTGGGGATATGCTTCTCACAAACCAGAGCTTCTCACAACAAGCCCTATGGTTTCGGTAGGGAACGTTTCACCTTTCTGGATGAAATGATATGCATTGCCTCTTCTTGATTTCAATTTTTTTCCTAGTGTCAACATAGAACAACAGGGGTGTTGTGACAATTTTTGGGATTTTGGGGGGTTCGCTTGGACATTTTTATACATTAACTGAGTTTTCTATGCATTCATGTGCATAATTTGAATTTGAACTATACATGCACACATATGCTCTAATGCATATAAATTGGTTGAAAAATTCAAATCTGTGTCCGTGGTTGCATGCTTAATTAGGTCCCATGCAAGAAATGAGAATGAATGTCGTCAAACACCCTGCCACCGTCACTCGGCCGCAAACATTGAGATACCTGGTTTTTAAATTCTAGTATAAATCCAAAGCTCGTCTGAAATTCATGAAACTTGGCATGCATGCTATCATTGAGCGGCATCAACATGTTGTGGTAAAACATTTGTCCCATTTGGGGCAGGTTTGGGGCTATGCTTCTCACAAACCAGAGCTTCTCACAACAAGCCTGATGGTTTCGGTAGGGAACGTCCCACCTTTGGGGACAAAACGATATCCATTGCCTCTTATTGCTTTGAAAAAAGTTCTCATGTCAACATAGAACAACAGGAGTGTTATGTCAATTTTTGGGATTTTTCGGGGTTCATTTGGACATTTTATGCATTAATTGAGTTTTTCGATGCATTTATGTGTATAATTCAAAATTTAACCATTCACGTGACACCATGTGTCTTGGTTTTAATGGCTATAGGTTTTAATGGCTCTTGATCGCAAACGTTTTAGAAAGAACACCCGTATGCAAAGTGAGAGCAAGATTTGTGCATCTCTTCAACGCAGACTTTTTTTTGGATGACCCGTGTGCAACCACTTTACAAACAACTTTGTAAGATTTGCATCTATCATATTGGGTATGTTGCCATTTGTCAAACTGGAAAGATTGACATTTGTTGATCTAGTAACATCGCCATTTGTCAACCTTGTAACACTGCGATTTGTCAAAATATGAAGCTAAAAATCACTAGCAGTACCTAATTTTTGCAATTGAAATTCAGTAATTAAGCATAGATGGAGGCGAGGAGGCGTGTTCAGCCAGGCGTGCAACGGGTGGCGCAGTACTATTCGATTTGACAACGGGTGGCGCAGTTCCCGATACGACTTTAATGCAGACGAGGGAGAGGTAGTGGCTCCCGAAATGTTGAACGGCCAATGATACATCCTCCTTTAATTAGCATCATGAATGCATGAGGGAAGTAATGGGAGGAGGAACAGGAAAAGAGGCAGCACGATGTGAATGCAACGCAGTTTGCACTCATATAAAGGTGCCCCTCCATTCCAATGCATCTACCACATCGTACGCACCTAAGCATTTGCCTAAGCACCTACACTAAGCACAAAAGTCCCCACTCCAGACCCATGGCGGCGATGCGCGCGAGCGGCCAGCGGCTGTGCCAGACAGTCCACGACGCCGGCTAGTGGCATGGCACCGAGGATCATCTCCAAACGGTGTTGGCGACTAGCTGGTGGATGGCCGCCGTCGACGCCAGCTACGACTCTTAGTTGGACTAGATGATCGTTGCCACCACCAACAAGTTTGCCATCATCAAGAATCTCGCGGACGACATCGCCGTACTCCTCCAGCCCGTGTGCCTGGGCTCCTCATTGCCTGCCACCCTAATCGGCCTCCATGGTCGGAACCTCTTTCAAGCATTGGTGGCCCTGTGACTGCCCGCCGACGCCACGAAGAATGTCCACCTGGAGGTCGCGCTCGCCACGAGGCGCCTCGCCCTGCAAGAATTCGTCAACCTACACATCCACGTGTACGAGAAAATCATGTACATAGGTATCTACAAGGCCAGTGAGGACGCTACGACGTTGGCCTTCTTCAACCGGCTGGAAGCCTTGGATGCCTTTGCTGAGAAGCACCTTGACCTCGCCACAAAAGCCGCCGGTCGGTGGCCCGGCGCACTGAGTTGAGGACGAGGAGGTCGTATGTTGATGGATGCATCTTTCTTCTTGCCTCCTTAATTCTTATTGTGCTATTGCATTCTCGTTCCAGTCAATACAAACATGTCTGATCCCTTTCATTAATTATATGCATCATTGTAATAGTACTCCATCCTGTCAATTTATAAGTTGTGCTGCTAGTGTTTGGGGCCGGCGCACGACACAATAAGCACACTCACGATGACACATACAGAGAGGACATCCAGCGATTCCAATGGCGATTTGTCAAAATATGCAGCTAAAAATCACTAGCACTATCTAATTTTTGCAACTCAAAATTCAATAATTAAGCATATATTTCATTCATAGATTAAGTAGTCGTGCTTAATCTATACAAACAATTCGACCATTAGGCGCCGCGGCGCGCTCTGCTCGTGTCCGTCGGCGCGCTCGGGTTGTGGACAACTTTTTCTTGCGTGTTCAACTGCTATATGCATATATATGGTTGCTCCCCGTTGAGGTGACCGCGGAGCACTCTGCTCGCGTCCCTCCACACGCGCTCTGCCGGCGGTTGGGCCTGCGCACAATCACGTCGGGCCCCCCATGTGCATGCGGGTGCGCCACGCACGTTGCCACGTGATGCAGTTACATGCGGCACGATGGAGTTATATGCTGCGAATTAGAACTACCATCAGGACGTGCCCTTCGGCCTCCCCTTTAATTCCCGTAGCCATTATAGCCTTAGCCTCTTCAACCTTTCGATCGTGGCCCACAACACCTCAAGCACACCCACGATGACACATAGAGAGTGGATGTCTAGCGGCTCTCCAATGGAGTTTGGAGAGCATAAAGTGGAGACCCACGTGAGGGAGATGGATATCTCGGTGGTGTACACCAGACCCGACCGTGGTGGATGACTACATCAACACCATTGAGCAGTTGCTTGCTGGAGACAAGTACAAGGTGGTCGGCATCAACCTCCAGTACACCGCCGGTCATCTTGGCATAGATCAGAAGGTTGCCGTCGCCCAGTTGTGTGTGCGCCATCATGTCCTGTTTCAATAGGTTTGTGACCGTTTCAACATGTTTGTCAACAACACCGACTACAAGTTCACCACGATGGAAATCATCGACAATGTAAAAGCGCTCAGTGTTACGGGCTTGGCCTACCAGAACCATGTCAAAATTCGTGACCACTACAGGGTCTGGGGCAGCACGAAGGACTCCCTGGTCGAACTCGACTCAGCCATCATCAACCCCTTACGACAAAAAGATGAAGCATGATGCCTAGAGAACAAGTGTCGTATCCTGGCACAGGGCCTGGATGCGGCGACTGGATGACCCTCATCTCAGGTTCACGGCCAAGAGCGTGTACACATGCTACAAGATGCACAGGCGGATCGTTGACATGAGGAAGTGCCTCGTTACCCAAATCGACGAGCCTGGATCAAGCCAGAAGCAGAGCAAGCGTCACAAGAAGTAGATGATGATAAGATGATCGTTTATGCTAGTTAATCATGCATGCAATATATATTTTACTTTATTTGTGTGTGGAAGTGTCATGCGTGTAGTAGCCACCTATGAAATAATGCATGTAATAGTTTACTTTGGTGTGTGCAAATGCCATGGTTGTAGTAGCCACCTATGTAATTGGATGTTTAATTTGGTTATGCAACCATGTCCTTATAAGTGTGTCTATATATATATATATATATATATATATATATATATATATATATATATATATATGTTGTTGTTCTGTGTGCAATCCCATCGCACAACACACATGTCTTGTTAGCAGCAATCGTCTGTGTTATTATTGGTCTTCGCACACATTTCTGATTACAGACCTGTTTGCCGCGTATCACACACATCTTGTTATATTGAACCGCTTATGTTCTCTTGTCTCAACACAAACAGTTCATCCGCGTGAACCGCCTGCCGTATCTCGCACACACCTTGATTTCGCTGACCATTTCTTTTGTGTTGCCTAATCACAAACAGTTCATCCTAGTAAATTGTATGCTGTTTATCGCACACACCTTCATCTGGCTACCCGTTTCTTTTGTTGCTCCTTATCGCAAATGATTAATTGCACAGAACCGTATGCCTAACATCACACACGGATTTAAAAATTGAATCGTGTTTGATGCATCCGTCATCACAAACGTTTTGCACCTTTCTTGACAGTTTTTTACACCACTGTTTGTGATTAATGCATCGCACATAGTTTTGTCAAAGGGTCTCTGATCATAGTGTCGCGTTAGCAGCATCCTGCAGTAGTGAGTGTATGATACTACGTACGTACCTTCATATAGTGCATATATATAGTATTATAGAGCTTGTATATATATACCATAGATGACCGTATTCATGGTCATGTGCATGACACACAGTAGTATATCATTTATATTATATATGTTACAGTATCTATGTTACTACTTCTTTGCCACACATCATCATATTTGCTATTCTGAAGTGCATGATTCCGGCTATGATACCCCCATTATGGACACCCTAAGGTTGGCCATAATGGGAGTATCAAGCGGTATCATATGCATGCCAACTAGACTTTTTGGATGATGTAGCACACAATTAAATGAGGAAAGAGAGGGTGTGGGCCAGGTATCATATCATGATATACTATATCACATATTAAATGGTGTACTACTTTGTGTCAAGCATGGAAATTAATAAGGCAACCTAAGATACTAAGACTAGCCACAATGGGTAGTAACATAGAGTAGTAACATGCATGCCCATGTTACTACTCTATCTTACTACCTCTATAGTGGGGAGTAAGATATGTGTGGTAACATGCAACACTTCATTTATTAAGCTATAGACTCATCTTTCCTTGATATGTGTGATGTTACTCATACTATTAGTAACTAGCTATGTTACCACATGCCTCTCTTTCTTCATTTATTGCTTGCCACATCATCTATTTTATCTAGATATGTGTGATGTTACTACCAATGTTAGACTAGCCACAATGGTGTGTAACATACACTAGCATACGCATATCCCTAGACTTTGTTACTGCCTTTAGACTGGTTGTAATGGAGAGTATCATGTACTAGTATCATGCATATGATACTAGTGTATGATACTACATTCGTAATACCGAGTATCATATGTTGGTATCATAGATGACTACATTTATTACCATGCATGACACAAAGTAGCACATCATTTAATATGACAAGGTATCATGATATGATACTCAACCATCTCTTTCTTCATTTAATTCTATGCCACATCATCAACATTGCTTAGTTGGCATGCATGATACTACTTATGATACTCCCATTATGGGCAACCTCATAGTGGGTAGTAACATAAGTGTGGTAACATGCAAAGCTTCATTTATTAGGTTATAGACTCATATTGCATTGGGGCATGTGATGCTACAGTAACTAGCTAAGTTACTATAACTACCTCTCTCCTCATTAACTCATTGCCACATAAGCAAATTTGCTGAGTTGGACTCGATGTTACTGCTGAAGTTACTCCCACTGTGGCTAGTCTTACTCCCATTGTGGGTAGTCTAACTTATGATACTATGCACGCATTACAGAGGTAGCTAGCTAGTATCGATCATATACTAGTATCATGCATGACATATAGTAGCATAGCATTTATTATGACACAATTTCATGATATGATACTTAACCCTCTCTTTCTTCATTTAATTCTATGGCAGCTCATCAAAATTGCCTAGTTGGCATGATATTAGCTATGATATCCCATTACGACTGTACCAGCCTAGCAAAGAAGGTGTACAGATCATTTGTGCATCGCTTTGCGAGTTTTCATCCGTTTGTTTGAGAAGCGGGGAGAAGTTTCAAACATTTCGGCTGCGAGGTGCGGCCACTGGCGTAGGCCTAGTTGGTATTTTAATTACAGGAAATTTAGATGGAGTCCAGACATCATCAAAATCGATGTGTGCCCGTGGCATGCTATCACGACCCCTTGGAAAAAAATGGTAAAGTTTGGCACAAGTTTTGACGATTGTTCCTTCCAAACTGGAGCATCTCACATGAAGGATCATGGTTTCCCAAAGGAGACGTGTCAATTCAAACTCCTGTGGCCGGTGACTTCATCGTTTGGCCTCATAAATATTTCCACGGTACGCAATCACCATTATACCACGGGTTTTATTTTCTGGCGCATTTCGAGTATCGTTAGCTATATTTAAAACATTTTTTGAGTTTAACGAGCATTTTGTGCATAAAAATAAAATTACAACCGGAACTGCATCTGCTATCGAAAGGGATGCGGATAGCCGTTCGATCTGGGAGCATCCAACGGTGCAGATGTACGATCCGTGGGGTTTGGATTCTGGCCAATCAGAATGCACGACACAGATCGTGGGCTGGGTTTTGTCGGCACATGGCTTTCATCAATGAACCGTGTGCTATTCGCAAACCAGATTGCATACATATTTTTGTTCACACATACTGTAGTGAGATAAATTGAGTGTGCTACCTATATGATATAATAATAATAACAAAAAACAATTCATATTCATTGCCTGAGCTAACAGCATATCAAGGTCAACATATTAACGGTTCTTACATCAACAGGATACCGGTCATAACTCACAAATTTAGTACACGCGACAGTTTTAAATTGAACGAATTAAGTTGTAGGGTAGGCATAAAGACTAGTCTTACGGCTTAATTCCCATGTACATGGGGGAACTGGGATCATTAAGTTGACCCTGAATGAACATGGGTTTTCTGATGATTTTATGCTTCTCTGTTACAGGGTTGCATGATCCCTTGGCTGGCAACTCATCAAATTCATCGTACTCGTCCTCACCGGCAACATTTTCGACACCCAGTACCCTCCTCTTCCCATGCATCACTACATGGCCGTTCTTACGCAAAGGGTCTTCCGCAAAGAAAATCTGTGTAGCATCACTGGCAAGAATGAACGGGTCTGCGTGATATGCCATCGTTGTCCTATTAACACAAGTATTCATGTAATCATCAACCTTTACTTGACCAAGAGGCATCCATGAGCACCTGAATAATTCCACCTTAACTTTCACATACTCAAGCTCCCAAATCTCTTTGATGGTTGCATAGTATACCCTTTTATCAGCTTCATCTACAGTCATACATTCTATTCAAATAGAGCTGTTCTGATATGAGGTCTTCTCATCACATTCATCAGTGTAGAACGTGTGTCCATTTATGTCATATGCTTGGTACATCAACACCGTAGGTGATGGCTTTTGTGCCAACCACGTAGCAGTGTCATCGATGGATCCTTGTGCCAAACGCTTCTTCATCCATTCGGTGTAGTTCTTAGTGTGCTCCTTCATCTCCACATCTGATGAAGGTACCATTGGTAAGAAGCTTTGGCGTATCTCCTCCAAGTGTTCTTCGGTGTAAGTGGTGAGAACTGGGCTGTTAAGCAGTACCGTCAAATGGGCTTTCTCTGCCAATTCTCCGGGTGCAGCCATTTGTGTCCAATAAGGACCGGCTTACCTTTCAGCCTTCCCTCGTGGCGAGAGAGGGGCAAACCTATCGGTCGTTGTTTCATATATTCAGTGCAAAACTCAACCACCTCCTCTGCGGTATAACCTTGTAGGATGCTTGCCTCTAGATGGTTTCGGTTCCGACAAAAGCACTTTAGTATTCCCATGAACTGCTCAAAGGGATACATGTTGCGAAGAAACACATGACCACAATACTTTATCTTGTCGACAAGGTGCACAGTGAGATGGACCATGACATCAAAGAATGACAGTGGGAAAAACATCTGTAGGTTGCACAATATGCTTGCAATATCATCTTGCATATGATCCAGCTCTTCAGGATCTACAACTTTCTGCCATTGTTGGTTTAAGAAATCACAGAGCTCAATGAGTGTGTTCCTTATATCTTTGTCCAACAGATTCCTGATGGTCACCAGGAGGATTTGTGTCAACATTACATGGCAATCATGTGAATTCATGTGTCCCAACTTCATTTTACCTGAGCTCACATCCACAAGACTTCTGATGTTTGCGGAGTAGGAAGAGGGTGTCTTAACTGACAACAAATAGGTGAAGAACTGTGTTGCTTCTTTTGTACTGAAATTGTAACTCTGGCGAGTGTTGATGAATTTGTCATCATCTTCTACTTCACTCTTGCCTTTTGATTGATCAATAAGCATATCGAGTCGTGAACCCTCACCATCCTTTCTTTTACCTTTAATCTTGAGCAGAGTACCAAGGATGCTTTCACATACGTTCTTCTCTACATGCATGACATCGATGCAGCGATGTACAGGTAGAATCTCCCAGTAAGGTAATTCCTAGAACACCAATTTCTTCTTAAACACTTGACCCTTGGGTGTTAGTTTCACCGTCTTAGCGTGATTCTTGCCAAGCACAACATTAATTTGTTTAGCCATGTTGTGGAACACCTCCCCATCATAGGGTCTTGGGCCCACTTCTACCTCTGTCGTACCATCAAATTCAGCTTTCATCTTTGTTAAGGCATGTCTCTCTCTATATAGTTTTGGTGATTGATGACAACGCTTTTGCGGACTAATCGTGTGCACTGAGTATTTCAGAGATTCATCCTTTGGCACGAGACGATTCCTTCCCCTCGGAGTTTTTAAGCGAAGACGGTGTAGCTCTTTCGTTACAGTTTTGGTGGACTTGTTTCGTAGGAGCCGCCGTACTATCAAGAGGGGGTCCGCATTGGTAAGGCTAGGGTGGAATCAACATGCACACATCCTCTTTGCACCCATGGAGCCTTCCCACTTCGATGGAGGACCCCTCCTTGCTTCCTGAGAATTTTGGTCCCAGTGGTAGTACCGCGGACCCCAACGGTAGTACAGCTAAAGAGCCACAGGCGGAAGTACCGCTACGCAGCAGTAGTACCGCCTGGGGGCTCTCAGCCATAGTACCGCTGCTGCTCTATACTCCTACCGCCTCGACTCGAGGGTGTCACCTCTCGTGTCGGGTTTTGCAGCACTGGCAGCGGCAGTAGAGGCGGTAGTACCGCCCCTACCACCGCTGCTAGTACCGCCCTGGGTCCAGATCCTGCTCCGCCTCTAGCCTTCCCTGCTGCACAATAATACCGCGAGGGGGAGCGGTAGTACCGCTGATCCCAGCGGTAGTACCGCTCTTTGCGGGGCTGAATGGGGGGTAACGGTTGGATTGTTTCCCCCTTTATAAAAGGAGGTCTTCTTCCCCAAGTTGACCTACCTATTCCTCCCCAAGCTCCATTGATGCTCTAAGCTCCATTTTCTCCCGATCTCTCTCCCTAGCCAATCAAACTTGTTAATTCTCTAGGGATTGGTTGAGAAGGCCTCGATCTACACTTCCACCAAGAGAAATTTGTTCCGCCCCACTAATCCCTTGCAGATTATGTTACTCCTGGGTGTTTGAGCACCCTAGACGGTTGAGGTCACCGTGGAGCCATAGTACATTGTGGTTAAGCTTCGTGGTGTCATAGGGAGCCGCCAATTAAGTTGTGGAGATTGCCCCAACCTTGTTGGTAAAGGTTCGGTCGTTGCCTCCAAGGGCACCAATAGTGGAATCACGGCATATCGCATTATGTGAGGGCGTGAGGAGAATACAGTTTCCCTAGTGGCTTCTTGGGGAGCATTGTGCCTCCACACCGCTCCAATGAACACGTACTTCCCTTTAAAGGGAAGGAACTTTGGTAACACATCCTCGTCTCCATCAGTTCAACTTTTGGTTATCTCTCTCCTTTTCTTGTGCAAGCTATATTGTGTTATGTCATTTGCTTGCTTGTATGCTTATTGTTGTTGCATCATATAGGTTGCTCAGCTAGTTGCATATCTAGACAACCTACTTTGATGCAAAGTTTAATTTGGTAAAGAAAATCTAAAAATTGTTAGTTGCCTATTCACCCCCTCTAGTCAACTATATCGATCCTTTCAATTGGTATCAGAGCCTCGTCTTTTTATTAACGACTTTACCATACAAAGAGTATGGTTGACACCATAGACAGTGAGGAGGAGCACCCTCGGTGTGAATCTGTCTTCGTCTACGACCGATGGGGGATCCCCGCTCTCACGTGAGGAATTCAATGTGGCTTTGGACACATTGAAAACCTCCATGACGACCGAGGTGAAAGGCATGTTCAAAGAGTTTCTTGATGGCCTTAAATTATCCACCGCACCTTTGGAAGTGGCCACTCCCACTAACAAGGTGGTGGATGCTAACTCTGATAAGGGGGAAGCTTCTTGTGATAAAGTTCCTTTATCTAGTGGTAGAAATGGTAACAACATCTTTGCCCAAGTGGAACCTCCACTTACTTATGGAGGACCGGTTCCCTCCACTCATTTCAATCATGTTGGTCCTCCTCCTAAGATTGTGAAAATGGGGATCTTGACTCTTGGGTCTATCGCTTTAAACGTCATTTAAACCATGTTAATACTAATCTTCGGAGAATTATTGAGCAAGGTTTCTATCCGCATGATCCAAGCAACTTCACCCCGAGAGAAGCCGCGGACCATCAATTCAACGAGAATGCTCTCTTTATCATCCAAGATGCAATTCCATCCGAAGATATTGCACATCTCCGACCCTTCTCCATGGCAAAGGAAGCATGACACCATGTTGTTTCCATTTACAAGGGAAGCGCAAGCATTCAAGACTCCAAGTATGAAGTGGTGCAAGATGAAGCCAATGAGTTTGTAATGAATGAAGATGAAGAACCTCGTGATCTTTACCGGAGATTAACCACTCTCGCGGTCTCTCTCCGAGATCATGGGAGCAAGGATATGGATGATAATTGGATCAAGCGCAAATTCCACAAGGTCATAATGCCTTACCACAAAGCCATGCCCTCCGTCATCCGTCAAAGGCCGGACTTCCACACCTTGTCCTCAAGTGAAGTGTTGGATGAGTTCGTGGTGATGAGGATCTTGGAAAAGACCGCCGACAATGCGGTGTTGCATTCTCAAAGAGCAAAGAAGACCAACCTTGCCTTGAAGGCCAAGGCTAGTGTGGAAGAAGCGGATGAAGAGGAAGATGATGAGAGCAACCCCGAAGATACAAAATATGATTACCATGAGCACATGGCTCTTGCTTCAAGGCAATTTTGGAGCAAGAAGAACACAAGGCCCAATTTCAACAAGAACAACTCAAGTGGCTTCAAGGGCAAGCAATGTGTGAGAACATGTTACAGTTATGGCAATGTGAGCCACTCTATTGCGGAGTGCCCTTACAAGAAGCGGGAAGACAATGGTGGCAAGCTCATTCGAAAAGACAAAGCCAAGTACTTCCCTAACAAGAACAACTTCACCAAGAAGACTCCAACCAAAGGGTTGGTGGCATAAGAAGAATACAGTGAGGATGATGATGATGATGAAGATGGTGAAACCATGGCCATGGCCTCCGTTGCCATTGCCACAACTCCACGGGTGTCTCTCTTCGATTCACCCAACGAGAACATCACCGCCAAGTGCCTCATGGCCAAAGCCACCAACAAGGTAACCCCCAACATCAAAACTACCATCATTACTAATCCTTCCTTGATGGATTGCATTGATGAAAGTGAGGGGTCTACTGAGGAATTAAATGAATTTGAGTCTTTTATGTGTAATCTCAAGGGCAAATCCAAGAAGCACTTCCTCTTGGAACAACTTGGTGAAGCCAATGACATGATCGAGGCGCATGAACAAACCATCTCTAAGATGGAAGGTCATAGTCGTGACTATGCTGATGAGATATTGGATCTCTCTAATGCGCTTGAGGAAGAGTGTGTTCATCATTTGACTCTTGAGGAGTCACACAACAATAACCATGCTAAATTAAAGAAAGATCTTGATCATGCTCTTGTTGTATCTCGTGTGCTCGATTCCGAGAAGGCTAAACTTGGGGTTGACCATGATAGACTCAAGGAGGTGTTTGATATACTTGACAAGGCTCACAAGGCTTTGAAGGGTGCTGATGCTAGCCTCAAGGAGTCTCATGATCAACTCCAAGTGAAGCTAACCAAGGAGAAATCCACTTTTCCTCATATGGTCTTAATTGATAATGCAAATGCTACTAACCCGTGTTGTGAGCATGTGCATCTTGTGGAGGAGAATGCCAAGTTGAAGGAGAAACTTGAGAAAGACCTTGTGTCTTGCATACAAGGTGAGGAGAATCTCAATGACCTTTTGAGCAATCAAAAGGAAGTTGTGGCTAAGGAGGGAGTTGGGTTCGCACCCATGTCCAAGAACAAGAAGAAGAATGACAAGGCCAAACGACCTCCTCCTCTCAAGCAAACTTTTGTGAAGGTGGGAGAGGGTGCTTCTAAGGAGAAGAAGAACAATGTGAAGGGTGGTGATGTCAAAAAGGGCAATGCCACCCCTTCCAACAAAGCCGGTGACTTAAACCCTTCTTATGTGTTATGCTGTGCTAGTGATCGGCATGTTTATGCTAAATTTGTTGGTTCTCCTTATGAGTACATTGAATGGTCTATTTGGGTTCCTAAGACCCTTGTTACTAACATCTAAGGACCCATTACAAAATGGGTACCTAAAACCAAGCATTGATCTCTTGTAGGTGTTTGCTTCCGGTGGGGGATCATGGTTGCTCGATAGTGGAGCCACAAATCATATGACCAGAAGAAAGGACTTGGTGGTGGACATGCACAAGATCCCTTATATGCCCACCAATGTCGAGTGGGGTGATGCCTCGTCTTCCAAGGTATTGGGTCTTGGCAAGGTTATCATTTCTCATGATCTCACGATTGAGAAAGTCATGCTTGTTGAGTCCCTTGCATACAATTTACTTTCCGTTCATGAACTTGCACTCATGGGCTTTGCCACATTCTTTTATATTGATACCGTGGCCCTCTTGTGGAGCAAGACTCTTAAAGTAGCCTTCGTTGGGCATGTCGAGAACGATCATTATGTGATTAACTTTTCAGAGTGAGCCACTAAGACCGCGACATGCCTAATGGCTAAAGTTGATGTGGGGTGGATTTGGCATCACCATTTAGCCCATGTCAATATGAGATCTTTGCAAAGTCTTCTCAAGGGGGACCATGTTCGTGGACTAAAAACGTTAGCTTTGCCAAAGATCGTGCTTGCAGTGCTTGTATCAAAGGAAAGTTACATGAAAAGGTTCACCCTCCCACGACTATCATCTACTCGAAGAGACCCTTGTAGCTCCTTCACATGGATATCTTTGGGCCTCCATCCTTTGATAGTCTTGGGGGCAGAAAGTATTGCTTGGTGATTGCCGATGATTACTCAAGGTACACTTGGGTATATTTCTTCAAGAGGAAGAGTGAAACTCAACAAACTATCATCGACTTTGAAAATGAAGCTCAACGTCAACACGATGCAAAGATCTTGACAATAAGAAGTGACAACAGCACCGAGTTCAAGAACTACACCTTGGATGAGTTCCTTAGTGATGAGGGGATCAAGCATCAATATTCAACACCATACACCCCTCAAAAAAATGGTGTAGCAGAGAGGAACACTACTAGGAAAAGGGATATAGATGAAATGGACACTAATGGCGCACCAGACATGTGGTGCACCACTACTATATACTAATGGCGCACCATGTGTTGGTGCGCCATTAGTGTCCAAATACTAATGGCGCACCACATCCACGGTGCGCCACTAGTATTATTTTTCAAAACTAGTAATGGCGCACCAGGGGATAGTGCGCCATTATTAGTTAAATAGTAATGGCGCACCACATCCACAGTGTGCCATTAGTAAAAAAATCAATTCTTTTTTCATTTTTTTTATTTTTTTCAAAACTAGTAATGGCGCACCAGGGGATAGTGCGCCATTACTAGTTAAACTAGTAATGGCGCACCACATCCACGGTGCACCACTAGTAATTTTTTTTCAATTTTTTTTATTTTTTTTCAAAACTAGTAATGGCGCACCGTGGGAGTGGTGCGCCATTACTAGTTGAACTAGTAATGGCGCACCACTCCCACAGTGCGCCATTACTAACTTGGCCCAAAAATTCCCTCGAATGCACCCCTCTCCCCCCTGTGGACCGCCTTTTCAGTTTAAAAATAAATAAAAGAAAATGATGAAAATATCAAAAAAATAAAAGAAAATAAGTTTCCCATGTGAAATGTGGTCTAGTTGTTGGGAAAATTTACAAATATGAATTTCGACTTTATTTGCAAAATCTCTCTGTAATTTGTAAAATGGGCATATTTTTGCATACGAACTCGGATTAAAAAGTTTTTTATATGAAAAATCATCTACTCGAAAAGTTACATCCAAAAACCTAACAGAAAAAAGTTACAGGGCTTTCAAGATCTAGAGGCAAAAAAATTCAAAAAAATTCAAACTTACTAGTGGCGCACCGTTTGCTAGGTGCGCCACTAGTTACAGAAAAAATTGATTTCGAATTTTTTTGGGATTTTTTTTCAAAATATGATACGTAATATGAACGGAAGTTTGAAATATTTTTTCAAAATTTCATCACACTCATGAACATGAACAAAGTCCTAAACATCAACAAGGTTTAATAGGATTGATATGCTAGATATATTAACAAGTGCCTGTGAAGTGAGCTGGTGCTGGGGTTGGATAGAACTCTGAAGTTAAGTGTGCTTGGGCTGGAGTAGTGTGAGGATGGGTGACCTTTTGGGAAGTTTGACCATGGAGTGCGATTTGACCTGAGATTAAGCATATTGACCCGAGATTAAGCCATAGTGACCCAAGATTAAGAAAAAACGAAAAAAAATTGAATTTTTTTTATTACTAATGGCACACTTCTCTGTGTTGCACCATTACTAAGTCAGATAGTAATGGCGCACCTCTAGGCATACTAATGGCGCACTACAGGCGCGCCATCAGTATCTGGTATACTAATGGAGCACTAGTGGTGCGCCATTGGTAAAAAATACTAGTGGCGCACCAGTGGTGCGCCATTAGTAGGCAAAACTGGTGCGCCACTAGTAGGCCTTTTCCTAGTAGTGGAAGAACCGAATGTTGATGGATGCGGCAAGGACCATGATGGAGGATTTCAAGTCTCCTTACAACTTTCGGGCCGAAGCCATCAACACCGTATGTCATGCATCCAATTGCCTCTATCGCCGCAAAGGCTTGAACAAGACTCCATATGAAATACTCACCGGTATCAAGCCCAACCTCAAGTACTTCCGGGTGTTCAATTGTAAGTGTTTCATTCTCAAGAAAGGTGTTCGTTTGTCTAAATTTGAGGCTAGAGCTCACGAGGGCATATTTGTTGGTTATGCTACAAACTCTCATGCTTACCGTGTCCTCAACAAGTCCACGGGACTCATTGAGGAGACATGTAACATGGAGTTTGACAAGAATAACGAGTCCCAAGTGGAGCAAAGTGGTACTTGTGATGTAGGTGATGAAATTCCTCCCCAAGCCATAAGAAGAATGGGTGTTGGTCATATCCTACCCATTGAGGAACCCCTTGTGGCCAAAGGAGAAGGACAATGCTCCACTCAAGTGGAGCCATCACCAACCCAAGACCCACACACTTCCGAAGAACAAAGTGAAGGCCCTCAACCAAATGAACAAGATCAAGGGCAAGATCAACCTCAAGATGGCGGTGAGCCACCAAGTGATGCCCAAGATCGAGTTGTCCCTTCCGATCAAGTTCAAGATCAAGAGCAAGATCAAGATCAAGAACAAGCTCAAGATGGCGCTCAAGATGATCAAGTTTTCCACTCCTTATCTCACTCCTGAGGAGGAATTGGAGCCTCGTGCCTCTAAGATTGTATCCAAGCTCACAACCAAATATCATCTCATGAAGAATGTGCTTGTAAGCCTAAGAAAGGGGTAAGCACTCATAGACAATTAGCAAACTATTGTGAACATCACGCGTTTTTTTCTTGTGTCGAACCCCAAAAGGTCTATGAGGCGCTCAAGGATCCGGATTGGCTCAATCCCATGCATGAAGAAATCAACAACTTCGAGCACAACCAGGTGTGGAGATTGGTGCCAAGGCCAACGGGGAATCATAATGTCACTGGAACCAAGTGAATATTCAAGAACAAGCAAGATGCTCATGGGATTATTGTTCGTAACAAGGCTCGCTTGGTAGCACAAGGCTACTCCCAAGTCGAGGGTATCGACTACGGTGAAACCTTTGCTCCTGTTGCTCGCCCTAAATCTATCCGTTTGTTGATTGCTTATGCTTCTCATCATAACTTCAAGCTACAACAAATGGATGTGAAGAGTGCTTTTCTTAATGGTCCTATTAATGAGTTGGTGTATGTCAAACAACCCCCGGGGTTCGAGGATCCCTATTTCCCCGATCATATGTACCAACTCGACAAGGCACTCTATGGCCTTAAACAAGACCCACGTGTGTGGTATGAGCATCTTACCGAGTTGTTGCAAGATCGTGGGTTTGAAATTGGGAAAATCGACCCCACTCTTTTTACTAAGAAGGTCAAAGGGGAGTTGTTTGTATGCCAACTATATGTTGATGATATTATCTTTGGTTCCCCTAACAAAGCTTTCAATGAGGAATTTGTCGCTCTCATGACCTCAAAGTTCAAGATGTCCATGATGTGAGAGTTAAAGTTCTTTGTCGGGATCGAAATCAAGCAAGGAAGAGAAGGCACCTTCATCAACCAAGCCAAATACACTCAAGACATGCTCAAGATATTCAAGCTAAGTGATTTCAAGCCGGCCTCCACTCCAATGCCTGTGAAATGCCAACTTGACATAGATCCCAATGGTAAAGCGGTGGGTCAAAAGGTATATCACTCTATGATTGGCTCCTTGCTTTACCTTTGTGCATCTAGACGGGATATCATGTTGAGTGTGGGAATTTGTGCACGGTTTCAAGACACCTAAGGAAAGTCACTATGTGGCGGTCAAGCGAATCTTTCGATATTTGGTTCATACCCCAAACTTTGGCTTGTGGTACCCAAGAGGAGCCAACTTCAACCTTTTGGGCTATTCGGACTCAGATTGGGCGGGAGATAGAGTTTATAGGAAGTCCACCTCTGGAGGGTGTCAATTTCTTGGTTGCTCTTTGGTGAGTTGGTCTTCTAAGAAGCAAAGTTGTGTGTCTCTCTCGTCCACCAAAGCGGAGTATGTGGCTGCCGGTAGTTGTTGTGCTCAACTTCTATGGATGAGGCAAACTTTGAAGGATTACAGTGTCATCTGTGACGAAGTGCCTCTTTGGTGTGATAATGAAAGTGCCATCAAGGTCTCTCTCAACCCGGTGCAACACTTCAAGATGAAGCATATTGAGATTCAGTATCACTTCATCTGGGATCACATTAGGCGAGGGGAGATCAAGCTCAAGTATGTCAACACTCATGATAACCTTGCAAATATTTTCACGAAGCCCTTGGATGAAGCAAGATTTCGTGAGTTAAGGCATGAGCTAAATATCATTGATTCGAGCAATGTAGCTTGAACTCTTGCACACCCCACCATACTCAACTTGATATCTTGTTTAGATGTAGGCATGGACATAGGGGGAGTGTTGTTCTCTCAATGAACTCTCCCTCCCCCCATTATGGATAAATTGATCAAGTCTTTCACATTAGCCATTTTTTATGGTACTTGTGCTTCAAAGATGAGTTTTGTTCATGGTCCCAAGGTTAAAATCTTCATGGCGCCATACCTCCTGACTCAAAGATAGGTGGCCTCAGACACCACCATCTCTTGGAGAGGAGTGTATTTATTGTCTTCTCTTTGGTGTTTTCTTGCCTATTTGTTTGCTCTCCTTTCTCGTTGGTTCATTCTCCGTTTTGAGCTAAGCCCTTTTGTGTATCTAGTCCTTGAGTTTGTGGCTGAGCAGTAGTACCACTGATGGTCATCAAGCGGTACTACCGCCCACACGAGTGGTACTACCGCTGCGGGGCGGGCCTTGGGGGTTATGTCGGGGCAGGGGAGTTTTCTTTCTCCCCCATACCCATTCGCACAACCCACTCTTCCTCTTCATCTCGCCAGCGCCGACTCGCTGTGGGAGGGCTCCGGCGGGCCGCCGTCTCTAATCTATCCCTCTCCATTTCCTTTGGTGGAATCGATTCCCACCTTGTCCTCTTGCCATGGATGTCGGTACTACCCCCGTTCCCGTTCTCTCTGTGCCTAGGTTTCAAATCTAGTCTTTAGGGGCAATAGGCATCGCTTTTCTCAATTTTTGGCTAAATCAAGGCTTGAGTACGATGGAGAAGGCGTCTAGAATGTTTGGATTGGTATTTGGTAGGAGTATTTTTGAATTTGGCATCCCGGTAGTGCCGGATCTGTCCAAGGCAGTAGGGAACCGCCGTTCCCCTGCCTGGAGCGGTACTACCGCTCCACCGGAGCGATATTACCGCTCGGGCGGTACTGCCGCTTCCTGGTCGCGGTACTACCGTTGGATGCCCACTTCCATCATACTCGTACCAAATTTCGATCCATGTTGTTCTGTTTAGTGGCTTATGCTCTTTCTTTCGTGTTGTTTCTTCTGTCCGTGTGTTTGGTTCCAGGTGATGGCCCTTGTGAGCAGCATGTCCGCCGTGTCAACCCCGGGCGTTCAACTTCAAAGCGTTATCGCACCTCTGAGACACCGGCTGCATCCTCAAGTTCTCAACCTCCTTCTCAGCACAAGAAGACTATTGCAAACAAGCCAAAGCCTAGGGGCAAGGCTGTGACAGAGATGAATGCCAAGGAGTTCTAGGAAAGGCGTCGCCACAACCCCTATGTGGAAGATCAAGAACCCACTTTGGTCAACCTCCCATTCTGGAACCGCTTTCAGTTTGCCATCTACTTCGATGTGATCAAATCAAAGAAGAATCTCTATGTTGATGTTCACTCCATCGACATTGATGTTATGGAGAAGGATCCTGCTTACTTTGGTGAAGCCCTTTAGATGTGTTCTTAGCTGAACATCCTTAGGATCATGCAATTCAACAAGGATTTTGATACTGATTTGGTGGCTCAGTTTTATGCCACGGTCCATCTTGGAACCGATGAGGAAATGACTCTGACTTGGATGACAAATGGCAAGCTGCTTTCTGTCAAGTGGAAGAGCTTCATGGAGTTACTTGGGTTTGAAGATCAAGGACTTGAGAACCCAATTGGCTTTCGCCCTCACCGCAATGCAACTTCCACTCACAAGCAAGCTCTCTGGCCTTACTTTACTTTGAAGATTCACCCCGTGACTCAGAAGGAGACATATGAGTTGACTGCTTTTCTAGACATCCTTCATCACATCTTCCGAGAAACTCTCTTCCCTCGTATTGGCAACTTGTATATGGTTCACTCATTTCTCGTGGACATGCTTCTCTTCTGCCAGCGTGAGAAGGAGGAAAACACTGAGAATCATTGGATATTTCTCATGTCATGTGGTCTGAACTAATCTTAGCCATCTTTGAGTGCAAGTGCCCTATCTATGGTCCGTTCTTCATGTTGCTAATTGAGAAGGCTTGGGCGCGCGTTTATCCTAACATTATGCTGGAGACTGGAGTGTTAGTCTCTCATGAGATCAAGCGTCTGAGGAAGAAGGAGAACTAGGGCACCCCGGCTCCTAAGTCTGGGATTCCATATGGAGCTACTGACACAAAGACAGAGGGTGAGGCTGACACTAACGATGATGCAGATTCTGAGCCCTCTAGAGTGGAACCCTCATGGGCAAAGAAGATCAAGCGCAAGATGAAGAAACTCTTCTGCATGGAGTCTTATGGACAGTATATGGCTCATGTTTCTGAGAAGAAGGCTAGGAGTCGTCACAGGGAGCTCATGCGTCCATTGGGTGCAACAGATGCCAGCGGATCTGAGGGAAAGATCACCGATGAGGAGGAGTGGGTTCAGCAGCACTGCCCGTGGACCGACTCAGACACCAAGCAGTTTCCTACCGATGATGGCAGTGCAGATGATCCCGCTGGGATGTGATGCTAGAGATCCTCAGTTTGATATCACCCTGGAGCCATAGCAGCGCTCTTTGCCTTTTTGGTGTCTCGATGCTAAAGGGGGAGAGAGTCTAGGGATTTGTCGTTGTCGAGTTGCGAGCGTGTGTTTGTGTGGCTTGTTCGCCTTGTCTTTCTTTCTCACAAACTCCTTTCTCGTCCTTTGCTTTGGTTTGGTTTGTGCTTGTGAGACCTGGTTCCCGTTCATATGGTGTGAGACATATGCTACCTTATCCCTTATTTTCTATGTTTGTCGAGTACTTTGGTAGTATGTGAGTTGCATGCTTATCCTGTTATATACCTTGCTCACTCCTACCCTTCTGCACCCAAGCTATATGTATCTTTACTTGCTGCTATTGCTGTCGGACTATAAAATATAGGGGGAGTGTTGATCCTAGTGTGTGTGCCTTGCATTCCAAAGGCACCTCTAATTAGGTGCACACATTTAGGGGGAGCCCGTCTATATTTTGTAGTTTTGGGATTCGTTTTACTTTCATGTCCTACCTTTGTGCAAATCCCAGGTTGTCATCAATCCATCAAAAAGGGGGAGATTGTTAAGGCATGTCTCTCTCTATGTAGTTTTGGTGATTGATGACAACGCTTTTGTGGACTAATCATGTGCATTGAGTATTTTAGAGATTCATCCTTTGGCACGAGACGATTCCTTCCCCTCGGAGTTTTTAAGAAAATACGGTGTAGCTCTTTCATTTCAGTTTTGGTGGACTTGTTTCGTAGGAGTCACCATACTATCAAGAGGGGGTCTGCATTGGTAAGGCTAGGGTGGAATCAACACACACACATCCTCTTTGAACCCACAGAGCCTTGCCGCTTCGATGGAGGATCCCTCCTTGCTTCCTAAGAATTTTGGTCCCAGTGGTAGTACCGCGGACCGCAGCGGTAGTACCGCTCAAGAGCCACAGGCAGTAGTACCGCTATGCAGCAGTAGTACCGCCTGGGGGCTCTCAGCCGTAGTACCGTTGCTGCTCTGTTCCCCTACCGCCTCGACTCGAGGGTGTCGCTCTTCGTGTCGGGTTTTGCGGCACTGGCAGCGGCTGTCACTACAAAAAAAAGACACATCCGTGACATTTTGGGCCGAACGAATTTTTTTCTGTCATACTTATGACACTTCTATGACGATAATTGTGACAAAACCCGGTATCATCATAGATGTGGTGGGCTCCTACTTCTATGACAAAAAATCATGACAGAAAATGGGCTTTTCGTCTGGGCGGGCCGGAGACGCAGCTGCATGACATTCTTTGGGCCGTCCATGACGGAAAAAACCGTGGTAGAAGCGAGGGCGAGGAAAATTTTGGCGAGTTTCCGGCTATGGTGGGTGGTCGGGGGCCGAGAGATGCACGTTTATCTTGTACACGTACGAGCGTGTGTGCAAGGCGTTGGCTCTAACTGAACCCGAGTGAGGCGTTGGGCTCTAATTGAACCCGAGCGATTGCACTGTAGGCTACACATTACTGAACCCGAGCGATCGATCAATGGCTGTTAACTGAACCCGATCGAGTGATTCCTTCGCTATTGTTGCTAACTGAAGCCGATCGATGCTGCCTCTGGATGAACAGTGAGCGTTGCAGTGGGGTTTGGATGAACTGTGAGCGGTGGGGCGGATGACCAGGACCCTGTGGCGTTTCCTCTGGATGAACAGGACCCCGATCGATCGAGCCGGTTGGGGCTGGATGAACAGGACCCCGTGGAGGGCTGGATGAACAGGACGACCCCGTGGAGGGCTGGATGAACAGTAGACGGTGGAGGGGTGGATGAACAGTAGCCCGTGGAGGGGTGGTTGAACAGGAGCCCGTGGAGAGGGGTGGTTGAATGGTAGCCGGTGGAGTAGCGCGCGGTGGAGGCTGGATGAACAGGAGCCCATAAATGAACAGTCGCAGGTGGAGGCTGGAGGAGGTCGATGATGGATGAACAGTAGCCCGTGGAGGCTAGAGGAGGTCGACGGTGGAGATGAACAGTATCTCGTGGAGTCCCGTTTTGCGGTACGCCACACCCCTCCTGATGAACAGGACCCCCGTTTCGACCGTAGTGCTCCAACACAAGTCCGTTTCCTCTGTTTTGCGGTATGCTACACCCCTCCCGATCAACAGGACCCCCATTTCGACCGTAGGAGGTCCGTTTCCTCCGTTTTGCGGTATGCTAGACCCCTCCCGATGAACAGGATCCCGTTTCGAATGTGGCCCGTCGAACACAAGGTCGTTTCCTCCGTTCTGCGGTATGCCAGGCCTTATTTCCATCGCCTGTTCTGTCCAAGCCGGTTGGCTCCCACGCGTTCTATTGCCTCTCGATGAACACGAAGCATTTCGTTGCCTCCCGATGAACACAACGCATTCTGTTGCCTCAACATGAACACGACGCCGACGCAGTTTCTCCGTTCCGACCCAGCCATGTATACGAGCCCTGGCCGTACGTATGCGCGAGTAGGCGTTCGAGACCCCACCGGTATGTACGTGCGTGACCGTATTTACTTTCTTGCACCCTGGCCATTGTACGTACATGTACATGCTATGTGCGCGCCTCTACTACGACACGTGCATGCCTCTACATCGACCAATATGTACATACACGTTCGCGACCAGAATGACAACGCTACGTATGCTTCGACCAAGTGGGTCCCGACTGTCAGGCACTTCCTTGTTTGTGAAGATGTAGATGGTGGGTCCTAGCAGTCAGGGGTGGCAAATCGTTTTTTTGGACGCACTTCCTTGCATGCGAAGATGTAGCTGGTGGGTCCCAGCAGTCAGGGGGAGAATCATTTTTTTCCCGAAATATGATGGCCCGTCCGGTGGGTCCCCGCTGTCAGTTTGAGGAATAATTATTTTGCGCGTAATAAGGAGGCACTTCCTTGCGGCTGCCGTGGACCCAGCTGTCAGCCTCTCCATTTACAGTACTCTTCCGATGGAAGTCGGTCGTTGACCACATTGACCACGCCGCACCGAGAGCACCACGGCGGTGGATGACAGCGAGGCCTAGGAAGGGGACGACGCGGAGCCGGGGAAGACGTAGCAGTGGATGCCCACGCGAAGATGAGTACGAGGGTTCATTGGTTCGGCTGCGGTGTGAGGCTGCCGTCGCCGCAGAATAACAGGGGGTGTGGGTGAGTGAAGGGATGGCCTGGCCAGCAGTGGGAGTAGTAGGGGGTGGTGAGGTCTCTACAGCATCACGGCCGGCCACGGGAGGCAGGAGCACGCAGCACGACCGACGGTGGTTTGGGCGGCTGGAGCAAGAAGACCAGAGGTTGAAGACGCACTACGGCCGTTGGATGAACATCATACGGTAACAGGAGCTAGAATCGTTCATATTGACTAAGTTGACAAAGCCCTCCATCCCCGTCAACTTGGTAGGCCCACAAGTCAGCCTCCCACTATGCTGGGTTCCAGCTGGCAGGGGGAGTATTCATTTTTTTTGTGCGTAATAAGGAGGCACTTCCTTGTGTGCGAAGATAGTTGGTGGGTCCAACCTGTCAGCGGGGGACACGTTTTTTCACGAAATACAGAGGCCTTCCGGTGGGTCCCAGATGTTAGGTGGAGGAATCATTATTTTGCACGTAATAAGGAGGCATTTCCTTGTGTGCGGCCATGGACCCAGCTGTCAGCCTCTCCACGCACAGTCTACTTCCGATGGTGTCGTTCGTTGACCACATTGACCACGCCGCGCCGAGCGCATCCAAGGTGGTGGACGGCGGCGAGGCCCTGGATAGCAACGAGCCGGATATGTGAAGAACCGGGAGTAGAATCGCAGACGGAGAGGTGTACGAGGGTTAACTGGTTCTAGTGCGGTGTGGTTCGGCAGTTGGTGGAGAAGAACAGGAGGTGTGGAGGGGTGGAAGGATGGCCTGGACAACGGTGGAGTAGCGCTTCATAGCGAAGCGTGCTAAGCAGAGCTGCTAGCAGCAGGAGGCGGGAGGTGGTCCCGGCGGCGCTGGAGGAAGAAGACGGGAGATTGAAGATGGATGTTGGTCGTTGGATGTAAATCCAACGGCTAACATGTCAGAATCATTTGTTGACTAAATTGACAATGACTTGCATTGGCTTCGACCTATTGGCCCACATTTCAGCCTCCAAAAATGTGGCACGTATTCAACCCATTTTTTCAGAATTTACAGTCTTTTTTTGCGCGGTAGAATTTACAGTCAATTTGATCTTTTTTTCAATTACAGTCCATTAGCTGGGCTGGGTGAACAAATAATGTAGCGTCCATGCGGCCCATTTATTTTATTTCCTAAAAAATTACAGGTCATTTGCACTTTCTCGAAATACACGATTTTGCAGGGCTGATTCTAATTATAATGTTGGGTTGGGCCAACAATGTTATCAAAAAATAAAAAGGGGCTGATCATTTTTTTATAAATATATTTAAATAATAAGTGATATTATTATATTCGTCCTTAAATCTTACCAAGCTTTTGTACACAATCACTAGGATTTTCGTGCCAAAACAATCCAGGATTTTATTGTTAAGAAATTATTTTTATAAGTTAATAAGATGTGGGATATTGTTTTCTTACATATCTAAGTATCTGTTAAATATATGGTGACAATAAAAATAATATATAATAACATATAAAATAATTTAAATATAAAAATAATATAGTTAGAAGGGAAACATAAGTTGGACCTGGTGTTCCTATTCTTATATAGAAAAATAGAACAGACCTTTGCGTTTTTTCAAAAAAATACATAAATTGGGCTGCCGATATTCAGGAAAAAAAAAACCTCGGATGGGAGGTCCATAGGCCGGTCGATACATGACAGCCCTCAAGAGAATACAAACAGGCCTATGGACCTCCCATCCGAGGTCGTGGGCTGCGCATGTTCAAAATGAAAGCCTAGATGGGACAACCCGAAACCCAGCTGATACTTGTTCCCCCAGTGATAATAAATGATACCTGCCAGCTCCCTAGCTTCATTGTGAATTTATCTCCTATAGTAACTACGTTGAAGCACCTAAAAAAATGTAACTATGTTGACAAACCCATGGGCCCCAATGTCAGTATAGCATTAGGAGGAAGTCTTTTTTCGATGAGGCACTTGCTTGCGTACGGCCATAGACCTAGTGGGTCCCGACTGTCCACCTCTCCACGTACAGTCCTCTCCAGATTCCTCTCATTTGTTCAGCATGTTCACAATGGCAGACAGCGGCGTCGCGGCGAGCGTACAAAGGCGCAGGAGGGGATCCGACCACCTGAGGAAGTGCCTTATTATTAATGAAACTACTGAATTAGCCTAGTGGCCAAGTGACACTACCCGGCAGCTGTTCCGCCCGGGTTCGATTCCACTTGTGTAGGGAAAATATCTCCAAAATTTTTGCCTCTGCCTTTATTGACATGTGGGTCCCCATTGTCATCTACGCACACCACGTCCAACACTTGCCAAAACTTTGTCCCTCATTTTCTCTGTGTTTTGCACACTCGACATTGTGTGGGCATTTTGACTGTGCATCATATGAAGACGTGCTATGCATGAATGTTGAAAAGCATTATGTTAACTGGCTGGTAGTTCCATTTTCGACCATGAATAAAACTTCCAACATCATGTTAACCCTGTTTGAAAAGGCCGTGTTAATATAAATGCTCTGCCTCTGAAAGTTGCAGTTTCTTATCGGAAACTGAACTTGCAGTTTCTTATCTGAAATTGAAACTTGCAGCTTCTTCTTTGAGAATCACATTGTCTGCACTTTTATACTCCTATGAAACTGCATTTTTAAGTGCTAAAAATAGATCTCTAGAATTCATAAAATACTTGATATGCTCAATACTGTAAATCTGAAATTCAAAAGACATGTAGATAGCCGCCCCGTGAGATGATGTGAATGGCGAGGGAGAGGATGGCGGGGCAGCGTCATTGGGCCAACTGCTTTTCTCCTCTTGCAGTTGGGTTCGGTCGACAAAGACTCCACCAGCTCGCTCTGGCAGGACACCCTCACAAACGGCACCCTGTAGATGCTCGATCCTTCAATCTCTGGTGGATGCTCCATCTGGGATCAATACTCCTACCACCATTCCCAGATGATCGGATTCAGTGAATTTGTTTGCTCCATGGCCCAGAGGAGCAGCTCTATGTACTCCCGCGCGACTCCCTTCGGGAGTATCGCCGCCTTTTTGCTCTGTTGCAGATATTTGCCCATGGATGTCACCGTTGCCGCTAGTTGGTCCTTGTTGTCAAACCAAGACTGTATCTCCAACATTCTAGCTAGCTTCACAGGGTCGTCGTCTGCGATCCTCACGTATCGGTTATACTCCTCCATCAATCTACTTCTCCACAGCACCTTCACTCGCCGGCGGTGGTTTTTGAATGGAAGAGGAGAGGAGCAGCGCTGGTTTTGGATTAGAACGGGAGAGGAGCGATGATGGTTTTGGACTGGAACAGGAGAGGAGGGTGGTGGTTTTGAAATGGAAGAGGAGAGGAGCAGCGGTGGTTTAAGAGGAGAAGAGCGGAACAAAGGCGCTGGTCTTGGAAGTATTTTTTTGTTGTTTTGCGTATTTTGGGTCAAAGTTTGACCACATACTATATTTGACAAGCAAAATGTGTATGCATGTCACCAAAAATTGTATCGTTTGGTTCGTATCTGAATGTACTTGCGAATTATATTATTTTTGCAATGTATAACATATATTTTGACCCAGAATAAAAGGGAGACTAGTTAATGTGGGGTCACTTTCTTAATTGAAGGGTAAATTGATTTTGATTTTGATCCAATGACAGCGCGTCGGCCCTCTCGTCCAATCCTAAATCGTTGTCGCACGCTCCTCTCCCTCTTCTCCAATGCAAAGCCACCTCCTCTCCTCTCCATCATATCCATTCCAAAACCACCGTCTCGCCTCTCCCTCTTCTGATCTTCTCCATTGAAAACCCACCTCCTCTCCTCTCCATCATCTCCATTCCAAAACCACCGTCTCGCATCTCCCTCTTCACTATTGCAAGACCACCATCTCTCCCCCATCTTCCAAAGCTAGCACCAGACCACTCAAAAGGACATCTATGGAGAGGATGCAGTAGTGAATCAGGCAGATCGCCGGCGCCGACTAGGCAAAGGTAAGCTTCGCACTAACCTAATCTTCCAGCTGCTCATGCTTACAATCAGTGTGACAGCTAATGAAAATCATGCTTACAATCAGTCTCCGAGTACAACGCCAATCACCATAAAATAGCTCTGGACCTTTGGGTCAAAGTTGTGACACAGTGTACAAATAAAGAAAAATAGATTGGTGCTTCTTTCAGAAAAGAGTACTCCCTAGAAAACTGCTAATATAAGCTACTAGTATTTGGTTAGAGGATTTGCTGTCGAGAAAGAGCTGTCGATAGAGAGTGCCACACATCCCACTGGTGGTGGTGGATGCCAATGTGTGCATGCAGCATGGTTGGTGTCGGTAATTTTTACTTGGCACACCACTCTGCATATATGTCGGTTCCATACGTACATTTTAGTTGTTCCACCAAAATGCAGCTGAATAACCCTGTTTGCACAGATAATGAAAAAGCTTGATTACATTATAGTGACACTAGTTGATGAAACACACAAAATAAATAGAAGAAAATATTGCGATAGTATCATAGTATGCCATGCTGCGAGGGCGAGATGGGCCCAACGATGCCTCATATGGTACGCTTCATACTGGAAATCGTCCCAAGTCTCTCAGATACACCTTCTGCCAGTGATGAACATCAGTGTACAACGGTAGTACAAGGAGGCACCTTGAGACATTCAAATCTCTATTTTTGTACAGATCAACTAAAATTAAGCACCCCAGTTTGCAGAAACGCTTAAACATTAACAATGGGACTAGTTGATGAAACATACATTAATAAAGAGAAGCACTTTCTTTACCTACATTGGAAATGAAATGATAGAGAGGACACTCGCTCTATTTTAACTGTATTATTACTTCAATTTATAAGTGAAACTAGGGTCGAGCAGGTGGCAAACAAGGTGTACCGTGCGTCGCAAGGATGGAGGCCGGGGGTGCTTAGACTGGGATGTTGAAGCTGGCTCTTTCTGTCACCAACATGGATGATTCAATTCATGGGACCTTTTGGTACAGTTCACCTAAAATGAAGCAATGTCCCGTGAGCTAGCATCTTCTTCTTCAATTTTTTTTAAGAAAAGGGCTCCAGCGCCGGTTCCATTTCCATCAGAAAACGAAACCCACAAAGCTTCTTCTTCATTAGTTGCAATAAAATTGAGCAACATCAAGGTTGGTTGTGAAGCTCCTGGAATGTTCAACTGTGATTTGGGTATCATTTGTGCAGTCAACTAAGATCGAGCGTGAAATGTATATGTCTGTTTGCACAAAAAAGGTGGAAAGGAGGGTGACTAACAAGTGATGAAACATGCATCAAATGAAAAGAAGCATGTTCCTTATCTGAATGGCAATCCTACAAGGATAGTAGCAATTTCTAAAGCAGTGGCATTGCTAGATATTAGTTTGGGCATTAGGATTAACTATGACAACCGTTAAATACGACATTAATATGGGCACGGGAGAGTAGGCGGACCAGGACAGTTGCATTTCTAACGAAAAGAACCAACTTATCTTAATGGGAAATTTAGCAGGACATGTAAAAAAGTGACATTGATTCATATTACTGGAGGCATTACATTGAAAACAACATTGGTTTAACGTGTCCTTACTTTTAATAGTGCGATTGCTACATTTTACCAGTGGCATTACATAAGAGTGGCTCGGTGCAACAAACATCAGAACATGATATCTGGGTTGGTCCCATTTTTGTTCGGTATAGACACCTTATACTGTGTGAGGCTAGCAAATCTAGTGCTGGACTTACTCTGTTGACTTGTCCCCCAGTCCCCACTTTCTTTCCTTTTTCAACCAATAGATCGGGTTTATATTGAGTTTGTACTGCGTTTCCCTTTATTTCCCTATTAGACCTAGAGACCAGTTGGATAGCCAGTCTCTGCTACTTTTCGCCCCCATTATTTCCTCTTTCGACCAAGTCCTAGATTCGGGTAACAAATCCTCCCCCACCCCCACCCCCTTTCTTCCTTGTTTGAACCAAGTAGTACTAGATTCGAGTGCATGAACTAGTTTTACCTCTTAAATGTAAAAAAATTAGGTGGTTTTTGAACAGCCGATCGATCCTATCTACGAGGGGACCTAAGAAATAGTAAAAGATACAAATGCAGCGACGTCAGGAGCTCGGGAAGTAGAGCAAGGCCGGTTTCGAAGGAAGTTATACCTGATGGTCACCGGGATGTCGCTAGATGGGCGGCGGGAGGCCGGATCTGCCCACACTAAGACATCAAGGAAGAAGGGGTCGGAGGCCCTCCCTCGCCAGCGGTGCTTGGAAGAGAACGACAAGGCAGGCTGATCGGGATGCGCCAGCAGGGGGTAAGAGCCGTCGCCGAGGACGACCGCATGAACGTTGCACCTTCTCACCTTCCCCGGCGGAGAGGATCCTGCTGGATCTGTGACCAGCGGTGAGCAGAGAGAGAGAGAGAGAGAGAGAGAAAGAGAGAGAGAGAGAGAGAGAGAGTGGCCACCGTTGTCGTGTTTAGATCTAGAGAGGACGAGACAGTGTGAAGAGAGCAACACTAGCAAGCAAGCACGGAGGCCCCTGCCTATATAGTGGAGTAGTACTAGTTTTCTTTTGTATACCGGGGCCGGCTTGACCTCGTCAATGACTGTCGAGAAGTCTTCATGCACGTGGCCCAGAGGCGCAGTTGTCCTCATTTTGATCTGAAGCGCCGGATTATAACATATAACACGAAAAAATGCCACATGACAAGAAATCATAACCTCACCGCCCAAAGGAGACAACATGAATCCCGACGTACAAACTAGACGAGGAACAAAGCTCAAATTAAAGATAAACTCGTAGAAAAGGGGTCCGTCGATAGATTTCCTAATTAACATAGCCGGCTTGACCTAGATGGAAGCCGAGTAGTCTTCGTGCATGTGCGCCCAATGACTAGCCCAACTTAGTTGTCGTTGTTTATCCCTCGCAGTGATCCGAAGCACATGACACCTAATTTTGCGAGATGACAAGAAACCTTTTTTAGATTTCTCACCACAACTACAGCCATGTACAACACAATCTGCACGATATGTAGACGATAGCCAATCCAGGCGTGTCTGCTGGAGTCTGGTCACATGCATGGACGAACTGATCTTCCGTGTCTTGCAGGGATTGTCCAGGCACCAACGTAGTACAACACTTCTCTAGTACTATCGCTCGTCTCCCTCTTCTATTAAGTCACCTGACTTGCGGGGCCGGGGAGTGTGCCTATGGTCGGTTCTCAATTGCGGTCCCACATGTGTGTGCAAACGCAATATGACGCGCGTTCCATTTGGAGAGGAGCGTGCCAGACCAACCGACCGTCTGGGGTGCGACGCGAACACGACGGGTGCTATATACTCCATACATGTGTACCGCCGTTTTCTAGAGGCTTTGCTCCATGGCGCAATCCATGGATACCAAATTAGTATACTGTACTATTTAAAAGTCGAGGGCGGGGCTTTTCCTGCGCGGTAGGCGGGGTAGTTCGGCCAAGTCGGTTTGACAGAGACGTGAGAAGATGAGGGAGTAGGCTGCTGCAAACATAGGGCTATGTGATTTGACAGCGAGTTACGGCTGGACAAGTGGGGCCCCGTGATTTGACTTGTCATTATCATTTTAACTGTGGGGCTACAACCGGCGTGAGTCTCCCAATTCCTGACCACCTCCATATAGGTGCCTCTCCCAATGCTCCACCATGTAGTAGAGGCTGGCTCTTGCATGAGAGCCCACTTCTCCACTTTTTCCTTGCCTCTCTTTCCTCCACATATGCAAAAATGCCATGTAAAGCGCACTATTGTACTTACTTGCTCCTACAGGTGCTAAGCTTGCCACATAGGCATAAAGTCTGATGTGGCAAGTTAATCAAGAAGAGAGAGACTAGTTTGGTGACCCAAGGAAGAAGTGGTGCTAAGCGTGTGTACCTAGGTGAAAAGAAAATTTTGAGTCTATAGCTAATTAAATGAAGCAAACTTAGCAACAAAAAACTAATAAGCACACCATTTCATTGGAAGAGGTCACTCCTTGGCAAATGCAATAAATACTACTCCCTGTGTCCCATAATATAAGAACGTTTTTGGCACTACACTAGTGTCAAAAATGTTCTTATATTATGGGACGGAGGGACTACGAAGAAAGAGATAGAGAGAAGTAAAAAAATACACTTATAGCCAACCTTATAGCTAATCTTGTTGTAGTATGAGTGACTAAGTGATGACTATGTATGACATGGCAACATCAGATAGCCTAACGCACCATGTTAAATCTCCAAGGGCGCGACCGCGCGAGAGACGCGAGGTCGTGGTAGGCGTGACCATGATATGGGCTACTGGCAGCCCTTGGATCTGAGATCAAACGGTCGCATGTTCGAAAACTCAGATGATGAGTGGGTCGCTGGGCTAGATGTTGAGTACACCACAGTCCTGGGACGAGAGAATGATCTAAAGGACGAAGAGAGGAAGAAGCCTGCCGTGATCTAGGTTTGCGTGCATGACTTATGCTTGGTCTACCACATATGCCATGCCGACGTTGAATGCCTGGATTTTAGGAACTTCCTTGAGAGAAACCTAGTCAAATTCATTACTATAGACTTTACGAACGACGAAGAAGTCCTGGGTCGGATAGGCCTTGTTGTAGGCAACCCCTTCTACCTCCAGAAGAATCGGCTGCTGCCCTCCGGTGGCCAGCCTTCAATGCTGCCCCTGGGAGGAGCCATGGTTCATCCTTCGTACCGTAAACTGGAGAAACCTCGATACACGTTTCATCCTTATGCATGGCAGCGGAATGTACTAGATATAGACCACATCCACTATGATGCAATGGATGGCTACCTTTGTTTCAATATCTACAAGGGTTGGAGGAAGTGCAAGAGCCAAGTGTGCGGTTCAAGCAAAGAAGTATCGGCCAAGAGGAACAGAGACAAGGACGAAGTCAAGGACGTGGACAAGGACTCCGAGTAAGGTGGCAGTGTCGTTGCTCATGGTGGTTCTAATGCAGTGTCTACCGGAATAGTTGCAAAGATTAATTTCAGGTGTGCTTAATTTAATTTGAGGGGTGTGTTGTGCTGAGCCCCCCAGCAGAACTATGTTATGTTTCTTCTTGTTACTTTAACTCTTCAGTACGTACATACTAGTATTTCTTACATTTCATCTTTTAGTTGGTATAGTACTACCACTCGTTTCTTCACATTATATATGTACAATATATATGGCCAACATCATATAGCCAGCAGTTTAGTTGTCAAAGAATTTCAGGGTGCTTAGTTTTGTTAAAGAATTCCAGGATGCTTAGTTTTATTTGAGGGGTGGGTTGTGCTGGACACCATTATTGTGACTAGCCTTTTTAATACTACCCCCGTCCGGGTTTATTGGTCCCCATTGTATTTCGTGCCAAATTTTGACCATAGATTAAACTAACAAAATGTTCACGCATGTCACCAAACATTATATTTTTGAAAACTATGTTCAAATACGAATCCAATGAGATATTTTTTCTTGACATGCGTTAACATTTTGTTAGTTAAATCTTTAGTCAAAATTTGACACAAGCTACAAAGGGGACCTATAAACCAGGACGGAGGTAGTAGTACTATATGCATAATTTGGCGACGAGCGCTCTCTATATGTACCACCTTTTTTTAATTTCAAGTTTTGCTCCACGGCGCAATCAATCGATACTACTACTGTACAAAAGTATATATTTTTTAAAAGGCTAGAGGGCGGGGCAGTCTAGCTTGGTCCGTTTCACGAGAGGTGAGGGCCTTTGTGATTTGATGGCTCATTACTACTGGAAGGCGGGGCCTTGTGATTTGACTGCTCGTATAACTGCGCCGACGACCCGAGGAGGAGCAAAGAACCGTGCGGTATACTCAAGTTTTCCACTGGAGTAGTACTACGATGGAGGAGCATGAAACACGACAGCCCAGTGCCATATGTTGATAAAACATGATCTAATTTGCTAGTCATCTCATTGTTAGCATTGTTCTATTCATTCCCTCAAAAAAAGCATTGTTCTATTCATGCCTCACAGAGAACGTGACACATGCGGCGAAACACCCGAAGCAAACGATGAAACACAGGAGCAAATGAAGAAGGAAGATTATCACCCCAAATGATCTAATTCGCCGCGGAGTCGTAACTGCTTCTTCATCGCCTCCACGACCTCCATCTCCTTGCGTGTCTCCTCCGTCATCTTCATTCTATCCATGACACGGGATTTATCGACGCGAGCCTTCATCATCTATTCCACGGCCGCATTATGTACCTTGACAGCAGCCGGGTGCTCGATGCAGAGCTTCGCCAACTCCTCCTTCTGTTCCATGACGAGGGCCTGCAACATCTTCATCGAGGAACTACTATTCTCATGCAGCTTCTTCCAGCCGGCGTTCTTCTCCTTCAATAGGCTGAGCTCGTGGCAGAGCTTCGCCTTGTCCTCCAGAAGTCGCAGGATTTCGCCGGCCGCCTTCTTCTCCGAGGCAATGCTCTTCTTCAGCAGCATCACCAAGCCGGCGGTCAACTCCCCGTGCTTATTGAGCTCAGCGGGCATGTCGTCGAGGCTCTCCTTCAGCAGCTCCACCAAGCCTTGGATGAACTCCTTCTGCTTATTGAGGTGCTTATTGAGCTGATCGGGCATGCCGTCAAGGGATAACGACTCCAGCGCCGCCGGCTCGGCATGTTCGCCTCCATGGCTAGGGCGCTCCTGGGAGCCATCGCCTGCCCGTGAGAGATCTTTCGAGGTCTCAGCGTGGCGGCGAGCCCTCTTTTTTTTCTATAGCCTTGGTTGCCGCTCCCTTGTTACGAGTAGTTCTCGACTTAGATCTCTGCTCACCGGCCATGGCAAGGACAGACAAAGAAGAAGCACTTATGAGTAGGAAAGGTAGAGTAATTTTCAGTTAGGTAGTTCCCCTTTTTATAACCTAAGTACTAGCACTAATACTAATACCTGCATAGTGGGAACACGTTCAGGTTTGGTACGTACTAGTAGGTGTGAGCAGGCTTTCGAATGGGATGGGAACAAGGTAAAAATTAATTGATGGTTTTGGTTTCGAGGCCTGAAACGGCGCCCAATGAGTTTAGTGGAACAAAAATTTCAAGTAGACTACATTGCTCAAATGCGTAAATATTATGTTACTGTCGAAAATTGGCATAAAATACGAAGGAGACCAATGGAAGTACTACTAGCAACCCATGATTTAACTACTCGCATGCGCGCAGTGGAGTAGTAATGTCTTTCTTCCGCCCTCAAGTTCACTCAATTTCCATGCTCTGTATTAATTGACCATCAATGAAGTGAATGACTTTACACACGTCAAATTATCACATGGGGTGGATCTTGGTACAAAATAGCTGTCAGATATCGGGTTCTGGCAAAACCCTTAAGGTTCGAACTCTGGGGTGCGCACGAAGATCTTCTTCCTACCGATCCACGCCCCAAAGCCTCGCCGCAAATCTAAGCTACACGATGAACAACACGAGGGACACAAGGTTTATACTAGTTCGGGCCACCGTTGTAGTGTAATACCCTACTCTAGTGTGTGGTGGTGGATTGCCTCTGGGGCTGACGGTGAACAGTACAAAGGAAGAACAACCTCGCGAGGGGTGTTCTTGTGGTGGTGTGCTTGGAGAGGAATGGCTCCGTCTCTGTTGGCTCTAGGTGAGATCTAGATGCCTTCTACTGTGGTGGCTATCTCTCTATATATAGAGGCCCTGGTCCTCTTCCCAAATATTGAGCAGGAAGGGAGCCGACAATGGCCATTTTGAAGGGGGACAGCTAGTACAAGTTATCCTGACTAAAGTTGGTCTTCGACTGCCAAAGGTACTGGCGATGACGCTGTCTTGGGCTCCACGGTGACCTCGGTCCTGCCGTCCTGCTGGTCTTGGTCTTATTGCACCGATATGGTAACCTTTGCTTGATGCCTCGGTACTCCGCGCCTGTGCTTGCTCCCTTTGCACCAAAGAGGAAACGAGGACACTGCACCGGCTGGCGCCTGCCTGGTCTCGATTGTCATGGCTTGTGTCACAAGCACCTCGCGAGGAACTCCTTGCCTTGATCTCTCCGCCTCCTCGCGAGCCTGCCTGGTGAGGCTGCCCATGAGGAAGCCTTGCGCCGTCCACCCCATGAGGCTTGGCCCCTCGCGAGGGTCTTGAGCTTAGGTTTATGTAGACGGACCATACCGGGCCACTGCTTGAGCCACCCCGTAGGCTGCAGGCAGGCAAGTCTGGGGACCCCCGTTCCTAGAACACCGACGGTAGCCCCCGGGCCCAAGGCGTGCTCGGACATGGCTTAGCAGCGAAGCCAAAGGGCAAGTGCGGAGCGCCGTGGGCCCCAACAGTCTGCGGCCTTGGTCGCCGCGTGGCGGTTGATTGGATGTGGGCGTCTCCGCTTCCCCACGCTCCCCCAATATCCGCCTGGCTAGACAGCCACGAAGCTTTACAGAGTTATTTCCTCTTGGCTGCATGCGTGCCTCCTGTTCCCCTTTCTTCCTTTAGCCTCTGTTTCCACCTCCAATATGACTTGAGCTCTGCCCCCTTCCGTTGCCATGGCGCCAACAAAAAAGGAGAAAGGGAAGAAGCTCGCGCCCTCGTCCAGCTCGCCGCCGGCAATCGCGCCCGTCGTTGGCCGGTCGCTGATACTCAACCCGGAAGCCTTGGACAAGGTCCGCTCCGCCCTCGCCTCCAGCTTTAACGAGTGAGGAAGGACACCGGCTTGGCCTACGTCTCATGCCTCCTTTGACAGGATCATCGCGGAGGTTCGATTCTTCGCCGACGCCCTGTGGGCTGGCCTGGTTCCTCCTTTCTCCGCCTTTTCAATGCTGTGCTTTCCCACTATCAGATCCCCATGATGCATCTTGACCCTCAATCCATTACCCTTCTTGCTGTCTTCGCCTTTGTGTGCGAAGCCATGGTGGGCATTGCCCCTTCTATTGCCCTCTTGCGCCACTTCTTCTCCTTGTGCCAGACCGACCCATTGTAGTGCTCGGGGTGCGTGAGCTTCCAGGCCGTGCCAGAGACGGCCGCCTCCGGGATTGATTTTGGCCTTCCACCTTCCATGAGCGAGTTCCGGACGCGGTGGCTGTACGTGGATGTCGGGGTGCCCAGCCCCCTACTCACGCATCCGACATTGCCTGCTATCCCCAATACAGGCTGGGGCCACGAGAGGCTCATGAGCCCCCGACTCTCCTTTGTCTGGCGCCGATTCAAGAGGTTGAGAGTGCTTGGCGTGACGGCGCCCCATGTGGTGAAGGAGTTCCTCCAGAGTCTCATCGCTCCTCTCCAGTGTCACTCCCGACCAATGTGGCCCCTGACTGGGCATCAGGACCGGATGAGGCTCTAGGAGGAGGAGCTTGGGTCTGAAGCGCTGAAGAAGGTGCTGGAGGTCTTGACTGGCGACCCCTCTCTGGGTGACATCCGGCACGGGGGCAGCCTCCTATATCTTTGCTCGGGCAGGGCCGAGTTCGCGAGGCTGATGCCTCACTTTGACGAATGGGGGTTGCGCTCGGCCGGCCTGGAGGGGCCTCGCGAAAATCCTGTCGCCGTGGCTCCATTCCCCGCCGCCAACATCGATCTTGCCTCAAGAGGGGATGTAGGAAGGCAAGCATCGCTGGAGGCCGGAGGATCTGTTGTCGAGATGCCGATGTCGCGCGGGGCTCCCGAGGCGTCATCCTCCGGAGCTTGCGAAGCCCGTCCTGAGGCGGTCGTTGATGAGGGGATGCAACATGCGGCTCCCGAGGCCGAAGCCCTCGAGACCTCGGCAGACCACCAAGAAGTGGCGCCTGATCGCTCCTCCCAGCCTGGCGCCCCTGAGGCAGACCGCCTTGGTGCTTCTTCGTCCATGCCACGCGCTGGCCCTCACGTTGAGAGCTTGGTTTGGTTACGCATAGACTTTGACGCCCTCCACAAGAGGAAGGAGTCTTCGAGCGGCAGCGAGCGCCCCTGCCGGTTGCTGAAACATAGGAAGTACTTCGCCACAGATGAGTAAGTCCCTCCTTGTAATTCCTCATTCGTTGCTCCCTTTGCTGACTGTGGCCCTTTAGGATCCCTCCTGCCAAGCCTGTGGAGCCAGCTAAGAAGCCACCTCCTCAGGCCTCACCTCCATCGCTGGCCTTGAGCACCCCGAGCTTGCGTGTTGCCCCTCACGCGCGTTCGGCCGGAGAAATGGGCCGACCCGCAGGGTGCCTTGAGCCCGTGCGCTTGCCGTCTTTCCTTCGCGACCTCGCCCGGGGTGCAACCAGCCTGCCCCGGGCTCCTCCTCTGATCATGGACGACGAATAGTTGAAGTCGGTCCTCGACTCTTCTTCTGGGAATGGATCAGCGCCGGCCTGGGCCCCTCGTGGACCTCGCCCAGCGATTGTGGGGGCGCCAGCCCCCAGCCCCCTGCCGAGAGGGAGCGAACCACTTCAGGGCCCTCCGCCAACGCTGGCGGACGAGGACGATATTGACGTGCTCAAGCGAGCGCGGGAGTGCAGCATCATCCGCCAAGAGTTCCTCCGGAAGGCGACAGACGCGATGGGCCATCTTGGTGGAGAGCTCGCGGATGTGGACGCGTGCCTTGAAGCTATGGGCCTGTGGCTGGTTGAGGAGCGGCGCAAGCTGAAGGTGGCGGTCAGCCTTGCGCGTCATTAACGCGAGCTTGACAACGCGAAGGCCGAAGCATCTCTCGTGGCCTCACGAAAGGCCTTCTCCCGAGCTATTGAGGAGGCTCGGGAAGCGGACCAACGACGCGAGATCACGAAGAAGTGCGCGTGGGAGCTCCAAGCCTAGAGCACTTCCCTGGAGTAGCAAGTGGAGCCGCGCCAAGCTGCCCTTGTGTCGCTGAAGGGGACGCCCGTCGAAGAGGAGGAGCTCCGGAAGCGCGACGAAGCGCTAACGCTGGAGGCTGTCGAGCGCAACCTTGATCTTGAAAGGTTGGAGACGAGGGAGCGCCAGGTTACCCAGGCGGAGGATGACGTCGGCGCGCGGGAGGCCCGAATCCAAGAAGAGGTCGACCGCCACGTGGCGGAAGTTCACGTGGGTCTTGTGCGCGAGTATGGCGAGAGGTTGCAGCTGATTGAAGCCGAGACTGCGGGTAGGACTGCCGCTCTCAGGACCAAGCTGACTGAAGCAACGTAATGCGCGGAGGCCACCGCAGCTGCCCTAGTCACGGTGCAGGCTGAGTTGGCCTCCTCCCGTGCCGAGCTGCTTCTTCTCCAATGGATGGTTGATGACGCCGAGTCCATTGCACGGCAGAACGAAGATGATATTCGCCAGCGGCAGACGTTGGAGAACATGCATGGTCCCATGCTTCAAACGCTCAGGGACAAGGCCAACACGGCCCTAGGCAATATCTGTGACGCGACCTCTTCGCAACCTCATGTGACCAACTATGCCGACAATCTCCAGTTCTTCACTAACGTGGTGACGCATATAGAGAACCGCTCTGAGAGGGCTCGCCATCTCGTCGAAGAGAGGGTTCGCAACCTGCTCGGGTGTGCATTCTCCCGTGTCTTCAGCCATCTTTAGGACAGAGATCCCCACATCAACTTCGACACCGTCATCGCTCCGGTGCCCATGGCTTTTCGAGGCGACCTGGTGCTGTGGGTGGAGGACAACGTGGATGCACTTGTCAGAGTCTTCGCTTCCGATGACGACGGGGTGATAGTCGCTGCGGATGAGGGTGACGTGGTGAACGGCGGTGAAGATGGCGCCGGTGGCGGCGGCGGCGACGCCAATGACAGTGACAGTGGCGCCAGTGACGTCTCCGGAGGCGACCAAGTGGATGTGGTGAGCGACATGTCTGATTGGTCATGTATCCCTTTGTTGTTTATCTTGTACACAAAAAGCTCGGGCATGGCCCTGGAGGTTGTAAGAACATTTTTGGGAGGGGAAGCCCCTCATGTAAGAAAGATCATTGTCCTCACGCCTTTAGGAACGATGCTGAATGCGTGCCTGCATGATGCTATGGGCCCCGTGACGGGTTAGTTGCTGTAATTTACCTTTATCCTGGGCGAGCACTGCATAGACTTGTGGTGATTCCCCGAGGGTCCTTCGGGAGACCTGCTGACCATTTGGTGAGTGCCTCGCGGGAGCGGCTACTGGCCGCAGGACGACATGCGCGAGTGTGCTGAACCCAGCCCAGCCTGCAAGGGGCTCACGAGGGGGAGGCAGCTAGTGCGAATTCCAACTTGGGATGAAATCGGGACATGAGAAATCATGCGAATAAGACAAGACACCCCTCCCTGCATACGCAAACACAAATTCAACTTCAACTTAAATCCGAAGCGAGAAAGCTCGACCACATAAAAGGAGGCGAAAAACAAAAGGCCGCGTCCGGCACCTAGTCTAGTCTTCGACGTCTTCTCACCAGCGCGGAGCTAAGTGCTGCCACTGGGCGTGGGAGGGAGCCCCCGAGGCCCGAGGGCGGATCTTCGGAGACTCAGGGGCGTGTACAGCCCCAACTCATTATTATGTGAGAGTGTCACGGGCGGCAAGCTTCACAGGCACTGGGCCTTCTTCACAGGTATCGGCCTTGCTTTCATATCGCCAGATGAGGGCCCCGCCTTGCGCCACCCTCGACCGCCATTGACGGCGACCGGAAACCAAGGACGACGCCAATGGGGTAAAGGGAATGCCAGCGATTCCCCCGACGACCACGGGTCCTCTGCCGGGGGTAGGCCTTGCGGCACCTCCAGTAGAGGGCCTACCTCCGAGAAACACCTTGCTACACGCACCGTGGGGAGGGGCCTGGCTCGCGGCCCCTCTCCTGCAGCCCCCAGTGCGCCCCTCCTGGCGGAAGGGAGGCTACCGAGCTAGGGCAGCCTTCCGCAGTAGTGACCTGGACTTCCTGCCACCCATGGTTAGTATAAGCTTCCTCCTGAGGAATTAGTAGTACCCAATAGCTGCTGCCGCTGGTGCGGTTGGCGAGGCTTCCTTGAGGCTCCTAAAAAGGCTCGTCTTCTGGCGTCTCTTCCTCCCAGCCTGGCCCGAGGAACGAGCCGTGGTCTTCTTCTAGTGCGTATTCCCGATCCACCATGTGAGGCACATAAGCCTCCGAGGTCGCCGCCCCGAAAAATTCGCGTAGTGCCCCACACTCCACGTGGCTTAGCTCGAAACACCATCTTGGGGGTGGTAGGGCAGTGGCCCGCCTGGGCCATAGGCGGCGATGCGCATGCCCTCGCTCACAAGGGGCGGTGCTGGTACAGCTTGACGCCCGACGCTGATGGTCGAGCTGATGTTGATGAAGCCTTGGGATGCGCCCAAGGGCCCACAGGCATGGATGGGCCCACTGTATGATCCGCCCGGGGCCTGGGGTGGAAGATAGACGCAGAAGGAGGCGCTCCTGAAGCTACGGCATCCAGGAGCTCGGCGACGCGCTCCAGCAGCACGTCACGACCGCTCTCTTGCAGCCTGCACCGTAGCAGTTTCCGAGCCACCGTGAGCGCGGCCTTCATGTTCGCCTGTTCCCGTCGGGTGTGTGATGCTATGGCCTTGGCGTGGTTTGAGGCCCTTGCTGCTGATCGCACCTGCCGCGGAGTGAGGGCAGGCGACACTTGGCCGCGTCGCCCGCACCCCTAGCTTTCTACGGAGCGCGGGCTGCTTGAGGCGCGGGGTTGAGGTCACCTTGGCAGGAAGCACGACGTGTCCAGGCCATGCCGCCCAGCGGTCGGCGATGGCCGTCGGGTCACCGGAAATGGATGCGATGAAGCAGTGGAACGTAGATCGGCGGAAAGAGGATTTTGGCACACCCCTACCTGGCGCGCCAAATGTCGGATATTGGGTTCCGGCAAAACCCTTAAGGTTCGAACTCTGGGGTGTGCACGAAGATCTTCTTCCTACCGGTCCATGCCCCAAAGCCTCACCGCAAATCTAAGCTACACGATGAACAACACGAGGGACACAAGGTTTATACTAGTTCAGGCCACCATTGTGGTGTAATATCCTACTCTAGTGTGTGGTGGTGGATTGCCTCTGGGGCTGATGCTAAACAGTACAGAGGAAGAATAGCCTCGCGAGGGGTGTTCTTGTGGTGGTGTGCTTGGAGAGGAACGGCTCCGTCTCTGTTGGCTCTAGGTGAGATCTAGATGCCTTCTACTGTGGTGGCTATCTCTATATATATAGAGGCCCTGGTCCTCTTCCCAAATATTGAGCGGGAAGGGAGCCAACAACGGTGATTTTGAAGGGGGGCAGCTAGTACAAGTTATCCTGACTAAAGTTGGTCTTCGACTGCCAATGGTACTTGTAATGCCCCGAATTCGATGCGCCAGGTGTCCGCCAGTTATTTGTCGTTGTTGCCATGTCATTTGATTGCGTGTTGCATATTGCCATGTCATCATGTGCATCTCATTTTGCATATGTGTTCGTTTCATGCATCCGAGCATTTTCCCCGTTGTCCGTTTTGCAATCCGACACTCCTATGTCCTCCGGCGTCCCCCTTTTTGTCTCTTGTTGTGAGTGGGTGTTAAATGTTCTCGGAATGGACCGAGTCTTGTCAAGCGGCCTTGGTATACCACCGGTAGACCGCTGTCAAGTTTCGTGTTATTTGGAGTCCGTTTAATACTCCAACAGTTAACCGGGTAACCGCAAAGGCCTCTTTTGTGTGCAGCCCAGCACCCCCTCCAAAGTGGTCCAAAACCCATCTAAACCCCCTCCATGCTCTCCGCCGTTCGATCACGATCGTGTGGGCGAAAACCGCACTCCATTTGGAGCCTCCTAGCTCCATCTACCTATAAATAGGTGCCTTCCCCCGAAATTTCGGATCAAACCCTAGTCTTCTTCCACCTATCGCCACTGGACATGTCCATCCCGCGCCCGGACATGTCCGCTACCGCCCCTGCCCAATCCGGAGCTGCCAGCTGTCCGTCACCGTCACCCCGCGGCCGCGGCCCGCCGAGCCCATCGCGGGCCCGTGCGAGCCCGGTCGCGCCGGCCGCCGCGCCCCGCAGGCCCGAGCGGCCCGCCTCCGCCGCTTGGGTCCCCGCGCCTCCGTCACGCCGGCACCCGCCGTTCCCGCCTCCTCCCACCGCAGCATCATCGGAGCCGGGCCGAGCCCCCGCCACGCCCGAGGCTCCCACCCCACGCCGCCCGCAGCCTCGGCCGGCGATCGCTGCCGCCGAGCGCCGCCCCGCGCCTCGCCGCCGACCTCGCCGGCACGCCTCCGCGCCGTGCACTGCCGCCCCGCCCGGATCCGGCCGGGACCGACCCGGCCCCGCCTTCCCCGACCCCGCCGATGCCTCCTCTGACCTCCCTCCGGCCGCTCTCCAGTGAGATCCCGCCCGGATCCGCCTCCCCGGTGATCTCCCCTGCCTTCTAGCGAACCTCGGGATCCGTGCCCCGAGACCCTAGATCTGTTTTTCGGGAGGTGATATTTCATCTAAGTCCTTATTCCCCTGATAATTTCATGCCATGTTCAACACATCATAACTCCTCATCTATAGCTCCATTTTGCGTGCATAATATATCAAAATGTTCGCCATGAGATGCTCTTAATTTTGATGCATTGTGCCATGTTTGTTTGAGTTCATCTCGATGCCTGAATCATCATTGAAAGAGTGCTATATGATGTTAACTGCTGTCTGGTAACAGAACTTGCTGATTTGTCATTTTTGTTGCATTTTGTGTGTGCATCCTATGAGCATGAGTCCTACATGATTTTTGGACTATGTCATGCCATCTTTATAGAGGTGCAATCCATGTATTTTTGTGACTCTTGTAGTGAGTGTATCGAGCTTGTTAAGTATGGTACTTGCTATTACTGTTTTGCTAGGCTGAATCTGTTATTTTGTGATGCTATGTAAACCTGCTGCTAATAGTCATTCTATGCATAATCTGGAGATGTTCACTAAGGATGTTTTGTTATACATGTTATGCTCTATCCACCCATGCCCCTGGTTGCATTTATATCCTGCTGTAGATTGTTGTAATCATGCTCCAAAGTTGCTAAATAATGTTGTTGTCAGCCTTTACACTTGAAGTTCAGTTTTGCCATGTGTTTTGCTAGTGATCCATGCACCCTATTAACTTGTTCTTACCATGCTTAGCTTCATAAACATGTATTCTTACTGTTGGTTGACTTTCCATGCCATGTATTTCTCTGTGGTGAGTGGTACAAGCTCACCAACATGCCTACTTATTGTTGTTCCTGCCATGTATGAATCTGTCATATCATTTGCCATGTTTACATGGGTGCCATCATATCTTCTGATCCTTTTTGGCTCATGGTCAGTAAAGGACTTTTGTTCTACGCATTTAGTATTATCATGCCATGCCTTTGTTTGCCATGTTAAGTTCCCGTAGCATATTGTTTGATGGCTCTAAACATTGAAACCTGATGTTATTTCTGCAAAGTCTGAAACTGTTATTATTTGCAATCTTGCCATGTGTTTTTGAGCACGTTCTAGTGATTTCTGGAGTTAGCTCAATGTTTATGTTTTGTCATACATTACCTGTACATCATGTCCATGCCTTTTGTTATCATGTTGAGCTGTTGTAGCATATTGTTTTGATGCTTGCAATATGCCTAGTTGCTGTTTTGGACAGATAGTTGCTATAACTTGTATAGTGTGTGTTGAACCATTGCTCTGTTTTGAGTGTGCTCTATATGAATGTCGGGGGTTGGGTACGACATATGCCAAAGGATGGCTTATCATGGTGGGGGCGAGTAGAACGTCGCAGGTGCCCGGAAGCGGGATGAGGTGAAAGACATGCACGCCGACGGATCTTACCCAGCTTCAGGGCTCTCCGTGGAGATAACACCCCTACTGCTGCTCTGCGGGTTCTCCGCATGGTCACTATGGCAAAGTGAGTACAATGGTGCTCCTGGAGCTGTTTCTGGAGGTAGAAGAGGGCAAGGCTAGCTCTCTCCTTCCTATATTCTGGGGTCCAGTGCTATCTGGGTCCGAACCCTTTGCATGGGCTTCCTGGGGGTTTATATAGGCCTACTCCCCAGGGGTACAATGGTAATCCGGCTGGGCGCGGGTCCCAGCCGTCTGTCTCTCAGGTCGTTGTCTTCTCTGCCGACTATTGGGGCCCGCCGACTGGCGGGCCCCGCAGACAGGCCTAGTACTGTAGCGGTGCTTCTGATGACGCCAGCTTGGTCATGAGGTCATGGCAACAGTGCCGCCGTCTGGCGGGCGTTCACTGTCACCATTCCCCATCTTGTATGATTAATGGCGCGCGGGGCCCGTGGGAGGGGCCGACCGACTCCAGGGGCCGACCCCCACAGGTCCGTCTTTAGGGCGCTCTTGCCGTCTTCTGTCTACCCGCTGACAGGTGGTCCCGCCGTCCTTGGGTCGTACAGGAAGGCGTCGTGGGCACAGTGTGCCGCCCACTAAGGCTGAGGTCAGGGGCGGCATGGCAACAGTGCCGCACCATGATGGAGATCTCCAGTGATATGGCGCACTGTAGCCATGCTGGTCCTTCACAGGTAGGGTAGAGACGGCCACGCTGTGACCGTCCCCCGCCCTGTCCCTCGCGGCGAAGGCAAGGGGTGGTTGTAGTCGCGAGCCGCCTACCCTCAGCCGGCTTCCCTGGAAGTCGTCAGCTGAGAGTCGGCTCGTCTGGAAGTCGTCAGCTGAGAGTCGGCTCGTCTAGAAGTCGTCAGATGAGAGTCGACATATCTTGGAGTCGTCCCTGGGACTCGGCATGTCTTGGAGTCGTCCCTGGGACTCGGCATGTCTTGAAAGGTTCTGGGCCTCGGGTTAGCCTACCCGTGGTCCATTACTCCGACAGTAGTCCCCGAAGCTGGTGAGGCTCCGCGGATACTGCGTCATGGGGCTTCAACAGTTTCATTCTTCTGGTTGCAGAATCTGGGCCTCGCTTGCTGTCTTCCTTTGGGCCGACTATACGGAATCGGTCTCGAAGAGGGCCGCCTCACTCCCTAAGGAGTTCGAAAGTCGCGGCGGGAAATTAGGCGGCGTGCCTGATACGCTTCCTCGCGGTCGCCCGCCACTGCCCCATCATGCAGCGCCACGTGGCGAGGACAGTCTGCCTACCCACGTGCGTGACAGGACATGCCGTTAGGTGGGGCCTGCCACTACCGCGCCTCGGCATGCGAACAGATCCGTTGCGGCCGCACGGACGGTTGGGTTTCCTACGTTGTTACTGCGCGCAGTAACTTCGTGGGGTAGATCGTGGGAGAGGGCGTGGGGTCCCGTGCGAAGTTAATCCCACGCCCGCCCCATCGACTTCTCAGCCTATGAGTCTATAAGTAGGCGGGGGGAGAGGAGCGGCGAAGCACGCGCGCCCATCTTCCCTGCTCCCCCGCCTCCTCCTGCCTCCTCTGCTTCATGTCTCCTTCTTCCCGTCATCGCGCCGAACCATGCCGCGCCCGCCATGATGAGATCTTCCTCCACAGTCGTGGCTCCTGCCGTGAGCTCCGGCGTATGGGACAGCTCCGACGTGGACGATGACCTCATCGAGTTTCTTCGCAAGACGTGCCGCCTCCCCGGTGCAAACCTCGTGCGAGCCCGTGCCGCGCCGGCGAAGGAGATATTGCCAGCGCCGGAGGAGGGCGAGCGGGTCATTTTCCGCTCGCACCTCATGCGCGGCCTGGGGCCACCGACGAGCGTCTTCTTTCGCTCCTTCTTGGAGCTCCACGGGCTCCAGCCGCACCACCTCACGCCGAGCACGGTGGTGCTGCTGGCTGCCTTCGCCACTCTGTGCGAAGGCTTCCTCGGCGTTCTCCCCACCATCGAGTTGTGGGGCGAATTCTGCCAATCCAAGCTCGGCACGCACGTCGCCGGCATGCCGGCCTAGTGCGGCACCTTCATCGCGATGCGGCGAACGACGGCCGACAATCTGTTTCCCTCCATCCCGCTGATCAAGTCGGTGAAGATGTGGCAGCGGTCTTATTTCTACGTGAAGAACGTCACCCCGGACGGCGACTGGGTCAATCTGCCGCCTTACGAAGCCGGCGCACCGGCTGGGAGGCTCCCCAGCTGGTCCTACTGAGTCAATACGCTGACTCCCGCCGGAGCCGCCGCCGTAGCGTGACTCTGAGTTCTGACGCAGTCGGGAGGGCCTGGTTGGAGCCGACTTGCTGGCCGCCTTCGTGGCGCGCCGAGTCCTCCCTCTCCAAGGACGGACTCATCTGATTAGTCAGATGAGCGACCACCAGGACCCGAGTCGGATGTGCACGAGGGAAATGCCCCACGTGGAAGTGGCGAACATTGTCACAGCCCTAGAATTTGTTTGTCATTAGTTGCATTAAGGCATTCATGCATCATGTTTAAAGTTCATGAAACTTGAACTGGGGATGACAAACCCTAGCACTAAATAAAATGCAATTAGGATCAAAATAAAAATATTTTCAATAAACCCAGAATGCCCTTTAGGAAAGTTCATTATTTTTGTTAAAGGTGAAAACCCCTGCCAACAATGATGCACATATTTCTAGGCCATTCTGGATTTTTGAATTAAATCCTATTGTATTTGACTTTGGGCATTTAAATACTATAAATAATTTAAATGTTCAAATAAATGTTGGAAATTGTTAAGGGTCACTGAAATAATTCAGAAAGCACCCATAAGTGTTTCCAGGATTTTATGAAATGGTTTGGTATTATTACTAAATCAAAACAAATAGCAAAAACTAGAAAACAGAAAGTAATAGAAAAACAGGAGAGAGAGGAAGCCTACCTGGGCCACTTACCCGCAGCCCACCTAGCGCCCCACCTGGCCCAGCGATGCGGCTGAGGCCCAGCCCACCTCCTCCTCTCTGTCGTCTTCCTCCCCCTCGCCCCGAAGCTGCTCGGTGGCGAGCGCCGATGCCGCCCCGGCCACCTCCTGCTTTCCCTGGCCACCTCCTGCTTCCTCCCCGAGCCCTCTAGCGACGCCACAGAGTCGTCCTCGACCGCTATCCCTTCTCTCTGCTCGCTCTGGCTCTCTCCCTCTCTCGATTTGGAGCACCACCGAGAGCCACCAGAGGGCGCCGCCGTCGCATCCATAGCCACCGGCCGCCCCTCGCCCTTCCGATGAGCTCAGGAGCTCCGTTCCGACCCCATGGAGCTGCACACCGACGCACGCGACCAGAGGAGGCCCCAGTCGACCGGAGCGTCGTCGTCTTCATCCCCGGTGCCCGGAGATCGCCGCCGTAAATTCGCCGTCGCAGAAGCTTCCCCGAGCTCGCCGACCCCTCCGTTCAGTCCACTGTGAGCCCCTCTTCCTCTTCCCCCTTCTCTCAAGCTCGCGCTCATCCCCTAGCCTCTTTCTCCACCGCGGCCGAGAGTTTCTCGCCGCCGGCCATGGCGTGGCCGTGGCCACAGCCACCGCAGCTCGTTTCCGAGCCCACTGTCGTGCTCACCGCGATCTCAGGAGTCCGTAGCACGCCCCAGCTCCTCCTGCCGTGCTCCCTAACACCGACCCCGAGCTCGCCCGAGCTCCGGCCGCCGCCGAGGTCGACGCCGTGCTCAACTCCGGCCACCTCCGCTCCAGCCGCCTCCACCACTGGAAGCGCCACTCCGCCAGCTCCCCGTAGATGCTCCCCGCGCCCCAAACCATGGCCTGTAGCGCAATCCCGATGCGGACGCCGCCGCGATCTGAGGTCGCCGGCGGTTAAACGCCGGCAGCTGACGTGGCGATGTCATTAAACGCTAATGACGCACTAACCAACCCCCTAGGCCACTGACTGTGGGCCCTACACCTGGTCAAACCCCAGTCAGCGCTGGGTTTGACCGGGATTAGTTCCTGTTTCACTGACGTGTGGCCCCCGCACGTCAGGTTTGACCTGGACCTGGCCGTTGACTGGCTGACGTCATGCTGGCGTCAGGCTGACGCAGTTAAATCATTTACTGGATTTATTATTATTCAGGAATTCCAGAAAATTGTATAAACTTCTAAAATTCATAGAAATTCAACTGTAACTCCAAATTAAATAAATTATATATGAAAAATTATCAGAAAAATTCAAGGAATCCATCTGTACCATTTTCATGCATGTTAGAGCAACTTATAGATGCTGTTTAGCACAAATCATATTAATGGCATTTAAATATCCACATATGGAGTGAGTTTGAATCTTGGATTCAAACCAACTTCATTTAAGCTGGTTCTAGTTGCATTAACCCAAAACACATTCATTTTGCCATGTCATGATCATGCATCATATTGTGCATTGCATTGATTGTGTTTCTTCTGTGTTTCCCGGTGTTGTTCCCCCTCGATAGACGTTGTACCGGCGATGTGATCGATGACACCGATGAAGAGCTATATTATCTTCAGAAGTGCCATGCAAGCAAAACCCCCTTGTTCATTCCGATACAATCCTACTCTCTCGCTCCTGCTCTCTTTTACTACATTAGGACAACATCGATTCATCTGTTACTTGCTGCGGTAGCTGAACCCCTTTATCCTTTGCATGACCTGTCATTGCCACAGTAAATAGATGAAACCCACTAGCATGAGTAGGAGTTGTTTGAGCCCTGTTGTGCCTACTCATTCATGTTTGTTTGTCATGCCTGCTACTGATTAGAGTTGAGTCAGGTCTGATTCATCGGGGATGAATCAGAGGCGTGTGAACATGTCCTACTCTGTGTGAGCTAAGTGTGTGAACACGATTTGGTAAAGGTAGCGGTGAGAGTCCATGTAGGAGTACATGGTGGGTTGTCTCATTGCAGCCGTCCTCAGGAACTGAGTTCTGTGTTTGTGATCCATGATTCAGCTACTACCACGCATTGGGCCCGAAACCAATGGACCCTCTCGGCTTCTTAATCACCCTTGTCCTCTGTCCAGGAGTTGCAAGTAGTTTCTGGTGTTTGTAGTATGCTGGAGGCCGTGCGCAGCGCTGACCATAGGGGTGGGCTGTGATGCGGTAGGCACGTGGCCGGGTAAACCGGGTGCCCGTTTGGTGTCACGGAACCCTGTTCACATCGTTTGGGGCTGTGAGCGAAACTCCGGCCGGATCTCCTCATGGATGGAACCCGAATAGGTGATAAACCTGGACTAGAGACTCGAGTGTTTAGGCAGGCCATGGCCGACACCCACGTTGGGCTTCCGCTTGAAGGTTGCCGAGTACATGTCGTGTAAACGGCGGTAAGTGGTGAGAGCGTGTGTGAAGAAGTACACCCCTGCAGGGTTAATATGATCTATTCGAATAGCCGTGTCCGCGGAAATGGACTTCTGGGTTGCTTATATCAGTTCATAGACAAGTGAAAGTGGATACTCTAAAATACGCAAGACAAGCGTGAGTGCTATGGATGGCGTTCTCGTAGGGAGACGGGAGTGGATCCATAGTGGTGTATTGATATGGTGAATATGTGGACTCGTGTGTGCCACCTGAAGAGTTACTTGCAATCATAGTTTAGGTTAGCCACTGAGTCAAAGCTGGCTTGCTGCAGTTAAACCCCACCACCCCCTTTGTTGAAAATGATGCATATGTAGTTAGTTCTGATGTAAGTCTTGCTGGGTACATTTGTACTCACGTTTGCCTATTTTATGTTTTTGCAGAGAGACTTCAGTCTCACTAGTAGTTCCGCTTGGACTTCGACGTTTAGCTTGTTACCTCAGCTACGATCTTGTGCCCTCGGCAGGATCTGGTAGATAGTCAGGCTTTCAAGCCTTTTTCATTTATAGATGTCTGTACTCAGACATGATAGTTTCCGCTTGTGCTTGGATTTGTATGCTCTGAATGTTGGGTCATGAGACCCCTGTTTGTAATATCTCGCTCCTCGGAGCCTATTGAATAAATACTTGAGTCGTAGAGTCATGTTGTGATGCCATGTTGTGTTTGCACATATCGAGCATATTGTGTGTATGTTATTGAAATGCTTGGTATGTGTGGGATCTGACTATCTAGTTGTTTATCCTTAGTAGCCTCTCTTACCAGGAAATGTCTCCTAGTGTTTCCACTGAGCCATGGTAGCTTGCTGCTGCTCCGGAACACTTAGGCTGGCCGGCATGTGTCCTTCTTCGTTCCTGTCTCTGTCCCTTCGGGGAAATGTCATGCGATGAATACCGGAGTCCTGTTAGCCCGCTACAGCCCGGTTCACCGGAGTCCTGTTAGCCCAGTGCTACAGCCTGGATTCACTCGCTGATGACCGACACGTTCGATGCTGGGTCATGGATGCCTGTCCCTGTAAGTCTGTGCCACTTTGGGTTTACGACTAGCCATGTCAGCCCAGGCTCCTTATCATATGGATGCTAGCGACATCATCATATACGTGAGCCAAAAGGCGCAAACGGTCCCGGGCAAAGGTAAGGCGACACCCGTGGGAATAACGTGCGTGAGGCCGCAAAGTGATATGAGGTGTTACATGCTAGATCGATGTGGCATTGAGTCGGGGTCCTGACAGCTTTGGTATCAGAGCTTGACTGCTTGTAGGATTACCAAGCCAAACTGGTCGAAGTTGAGTCTAGAAATTCTTTAGTTATATAAGGGAATTGATTGTGGGATGGAACGTAAGGCTCTTTTTACTCCTTATACCTCATGGCCTTCAGATCTGAGTCATCATCTTCTCTTCTACGGGGATTAAGAACTAGGCTATCTCTTCTTTCCATCAGGATCACGTGTTACTAATCCGTAGACTTATAAGATTGTTGGATTAAGCCTCAGTTCAGTTTCTACCTCTGTATGTTAATTATTGATCTCGAGACCTTCATATTGTGCTTCTGAGTGGTTATGACACCATTTTTGTGAATGTCTCCAATCTTTTCTGAGCATTTACAGCCGTTATGTTGTCCGAGTCATCCCAGGTTTCCAAAGAGTCTGATGCATTTGCAAAATCCTTTTCCTCTGGTTTCAATTACTTTTAGGCCAGGTTAATCACACAAATTGTTGAGTTGAGGTACTCTACTGCCTCGACCTTTATGTTGGAGTTATTATTATGACCCTAGGTGTCTGAGGGGATCATCTAGTAGTCTAGCCATGTTTTGTGTCCCAGTGTGATGATTCTGGCTTTTATTCTCGAAAGCATCCCGTGATGCCACTTAGTAGTAGGTATTCTACTCCTTGGGTTTTGAACCCGAGATTCACCCTACTTACTTCATGTTGATAGTAATTGCTAGCTCCCTTAGGTTATTAGTAACCTTTGCGATAGTCCTTGAAGTCTGTGGTATCTTCTTCTTCCAAATACCATGAACTACTTATGGCAGAAGTTCCTCGTAGAACTGAACGATCACAACCAGAGTGCTCTTGATGAGTTCTCCATGCTATATTGTGACTCTGCTAGCTCAATCTTTCTGCATGGGTTATCCGGAAGAATTATGTTGAACCTGGTTCGACATACTAATCTACGCATCCACAACTCAAAAAGTTATATGTTCCTTTGAGTTGTCCCTCTTTAGTTGTCTACTGACCTTCGTCTATCAATTGATAGTCAAGAGTATGCGTGCGTTCGTTTATCGATGCCTATTACTCTTGTGGTCCGTCAAGCCATTCTATCGCGGAATGACTAGGAGAAACAAACTCCAGTACCTCTTCCATATCCAGGATTGGGTCAAAGAAGTTGTGCTCCGCAGAACAAATTGCTAATCCAGCTTTTGCTCTATTCTACCTTGGAGTATTACCATCTTTATATCGGGATTGTTATAGGAATTGCACACCATCCTATGAACTCTTGGTACAGTGATACTTCTTGCCATCATTGTTCATTCCTCGGTTCCTGTGTTATTGTAACCGGAATGCTGACAAATGAATCATGGCGTGTGAAATCAATACTGCTAGCAACTCTGTTGCTTGGTAGTTAAAGGATAATAACTTCATTCTTAGCATGTTGGTTTTTGAATCATCCTTCTAAGACTGATCGTGCTACCTAGTCCTTATTTCGGTGCACCCTTCGATTGATGAGTTAGGATCTTGTCAAGTCCTCACTCATTTGATCATATCGTCTTGCCCTCAAAAGCGAGATTGTTCTCGAGCTTAGTAACATACCGGTGGTTCGTGATTTTCCGAATATCTTCTCGGAAGTATTACCAGGTTGTCCCCTGACTGTTATGTTGAGCTCGTGATCAAGTCGGTTTCTTGTGAACCACCCTTTCTCCAAGAATCTGTGTTGGATATCCCGGAGCTAGTTGGTTAAGCTAGACAACAACTTGGAGAGTTGGAAGATAAAAGCTTGCCTGACTTAGTTCGTTCCAAAGGGATATTCTGGTGTAGTGTGTGTTGAAGAAAGATGACATCTTCATCGATTGGTCTCTATGATCAGTTGCTGGACCTATTGTCTTATCAATCCTTTGATTTGAGTGTGGGCTATCGTCAAATCAAATCAGTACCAACGATGCTCGTAATGTTGTCTTACTCGTGGTTGATCCCTCGAGCATACACCCTTACATCTTTGGTCTGACCAATGCTATCACCGTGTTCACATGATGGTGGAAGTCCAGTGATATGGAAATTCCGATGAGTTGCTGTTGAGCCCATCGACAACATCCTTGTCCTCTCCATGATTTTGTCGGACATCAAGCTAGTGTTGGAAACTTGTGTAAGCATTTCTTCGTGTTTCGTTCATGAAGCATATGTTTGGATGAAAGAAGTGACTACCTCTGATTCATGTGTACTTGGTGAAAGTTGCCGCCGTGAATTGAGAAAGCTAGTTTTGCTTCCTCTGGAATCATCGCAAGTCAGTCATGCACACGTGCGAAGTATTCTATGGTCTGGAGACTTGCAACCTTCATTCCATATGTGTCCCGAGCACACCAAGCCACTGATTGATTTGTTCAAGGAGATGAAGTCCCTTCATAAGAGCTAATCATATGACTTATGCAAGGACTTCGTTATCCACGATAATGGTTCCCCACCTGAACTCGGTAGTGTTTTATTATAAGACTACTTTGTGGTCATGCTTGTCTTGGACAGCGTGTTCACATGTGTGTAGCAGAACCAGCTCATGTTTTAGAGCTTGCTATCATAGTTCATTTCCCGAGAATCTCGCAACGTCATCTCGTCGAATTGTGTTGCAAACTTTCATTTTTCTTCCTAGACTCGATGAGTCTGGAATATCCTGACACCAACCAGATCTGAATCTCAGGCAGATATGATGGTTGGAACATTTCTCAAGAACTATAATAATGGTCTCTCTGTAACCGGTAAAGTGGATGTCGTGGCCAACACACCCAGCCGAAAGACCTATTATTGTAGTATCTTGATTGAAGAAGTTGGCCACCTCCCCATAGGGATTTCGTAGGATTTACTCCCTAGTTGCCCCTATGGATTTTTGAGATCCCGAAGTCCGACCTTTTACTTGATGTTCTAGATATCAAACCATATCTATGAATGGGTTACGCTAGCACAACAAGGAGAACATTAGAAGCGGAGTGCTAAATGTCTCTCGGTCGATCATCCAGATTTCGTCCCCTTGGCCTCGCTAAGGTGAAATCTGAGAAAGTGTTATCTTCCTTTGCATTTGCATCGTCCGTCAGTATTCATCGCGGTAGTATGTTGTGTTGTTAGCACCCTTGACACGGATGTTGATAAAACCTTGATGATTGTGGAAATGCTCAAGTTCTTGAGAGCACGTACAAGCGCTACGTGTTACCATCGGCTCTAACTGGGATTCCTCTCAGTTTCCTCGGCAATGCTATGACCTTTTCAAACAGTGAATTCACTCTCTATTGTTGGGTTCTTCCCCCAGTTACCAGAATCATTCCCAGCATTTGCATTCTGTTCCCAGCTTGCACCGCCAATGTGCCATTCTACCATGGGTCTCTTCCATTTCCGGTGGTAAACAAATTCATCCATTACGTTGTCTTCAACAAGGTAATCCACATCATCCAAGTCTGAGTATGCCATTCTACCGACCCCCTCCAAACGATCGCTCGAGAATTGCCTTAGGCGGGTTTAAAGAGTTTCAATGATCTCTGAATCAAAGGTAATTCTTTTTTCCACTTAAGGGGATATATCTTCGAGTCACCTTCCCTAAGGTGCATCATTATGGTGTCATGTCAACTTAACTCCTCGCTACGTTGACAACCGTTCACCACCCTCTTAGGTGAGGAATTGTTGTCTACCTAGTGAACCCTCGTCATCTGTTCCACTCCATTCTGCTAGAGGTGTGCTTCGTCTCTCAGCTCGAGAGATGTTGCTATGTCTCATTCCGAGAGTTAATCCTGAGTTGTTCGACCTTCGAGAAGAACAATTCTTTTAGGGTCTTTCCTTTCCCCTCGTTGTCATGATAGTTGGAGTTCTAAAGGCAAGACTTCGAGACAATGATGGTGAACGAATCAACGTTCAATTGAAGTGCAACCTAGATCCTGAAGATTGTGCTAGTTTGCGTTTCCCCTTCACCTTACCCTACGCTTGAATCTCGGGACGAGATTTTTGTTTAGTGGGGGTGAGTTGTCACAGCCCTAGAATTTGTTTGTCATTAGTTGCATTAAGGCATTCATGCATCATGTTTAAATTCATGAAACTTGAATTGGGATGACAAACCCTAGCACTAAATAAAATGCAATTAGGATCAAAATAAAAATATTTTCAATAAACCCAGAATGCCCTTTAGGAAAGTTCATTATTTTTGTTAAAGGTGAAAACCCCTGCCAACAATGATGCACATATTTCTAGGCCATTCTGGATTTTTGAATTAAATCCTATTGTATTTGACTTTGGGCATTTAAATACTATAAATAATTTAAATGTTCAAATAAATGTTGGAAATTGTTAAGGGTCACTGAAATAATTCAGAAAGCACCCATAAGTGTTTCCAGGATTTTATGAAATGGTTTGGTATTATTACTAAATCAAAACAAATAGCAAAAACTAGAAAATAGAAAGTAATAGAAAAACAGGAGAGAGAGGAAGCCTACCTGGGCCACTTACCCGCAGCCCACCTAGCGCCCCACCTGGCCCAGCGATGCGGCTGAGGCCCAGCCCACCTCCTCCTCTCTGTCGTCTTCCTCCCCCTCGCCCCGAAGCTGCTCGGTGGCGAGCGCCGACGCCGCCCCGGCCACCTCCTGCTTTCCCTGGCCACCTCCTGCTTCCTCCCCGAGCCCTCTAGCGACGCCACGGAGTCGTCCTCGACCGCTATCCCTTCTCTCTGCTCGCTCTGGCTCTCTCCCTCTCTCGATTTGGAGCACCACCGAGAGCCACCGGAGGGCGCCGCCGTCGCATCCATAGCCACCGGCCGCCCCTCGCCCTTCCGATGAGCTCAGGAGCTCCGTTCCGACCCCATGGAGCTGCACACCGACGCACGCGACCAGAGGAGGCCCCAGTCGACCGGAGCGTCGTCGTCTTCATCCCCGGTGCCCGGAGATCGCCGCCATAAATTCGCCGTCGCAGAAGCTTCCCCGAGCTCGCCGACCCCTCCGTTCAGTCCACTGTGAGCCCCTCTTCCTCTTCCCCCTTCTCTCAAGCTCGCGCTCATCCCCTAGCCTCTTTCTCCACCGCGGCCGAGAGTTTCTCGCCGCCGGCCATGGCGTGGTCGTGGCCACAGCCACCGCAGCTCGTTTCCGAGCCCACTGTCGTGCTCACCGCGATCTCAGGAGTCCGTAGCACGCCCCAGCTCCTCCTGCCGTGCTCCCTAACACCGACCCCGAGCTCGCCCGAGCTCCGGCCGCCGCTGAGGTCGACGCCGTGCTCAACTCTGGCCACCTCCGCTCCAGCCGCCTCCACCACTGGAAGCGCCACTCCACCAGCTCCCCGTAGATGCTCCCCGCGCCCCAAACCATGGCCTGTAGCGCAATCCCGATGCGGACGCCGCCGCGATCTGAGGTCGCCGGCGGTTAAATGCCGGCAGCTGACGTGGCGATGTCATTAAACGCTAATGACGCACTAACCAACCCCCTAGGCCACTGACTGTGGGCCCTACACCTGGTCAAACCCCAGTCAGCGCTGGGTTTGACCGTGATTAGTTCCTGTGTCACTGACGTGTGGCCCCCGCACGTCAGGTTTGACCTGGACCTGGCCGTTGACTCGCTGACGTCATGCTGGCGTCAGGCTGACGCAGTTAAATCATTTACTGGATTTATTATTATTCAGGAATTCCAGAAAATTGTATAAACTTCTAAAATTCATAGAAATTCAACCGTAACTCCAAATTAAATAAATTATATATGAAAAATTATCAAAAAAATTCAAGGAATCCATCTGTACCATTTTCATGCATGTTAGAACAACTTATAGATGCTGTTTAGCACAAATCATATTAATGGCATTTAAATATCCACATATGGAGTGAGTTTGAATCTTGGATTCAAACCAACTTCATTTAAACTGGTTCTAGTTGCATTAACCCAAAACACATTCATTTTGCCATGTCATGATCATGCATCATATTGTGCATTGCATTGATTGTGTTTCTTCTGTGTTTGCCGGTGTTGTTCCCCCTCGATAGACGTTGTACCGGCGATGTGATCGATGACACCGATGAAGAGCTATATTATCTTCAGAAGTGCCAGGCAAGCAAAACCCCCTTGTTCATTCCGATACAATCCTACTCTCTCGCTCCTGCTCTCTTTTACTGCATTAGGACAACATCGATTCATCTGTTACTTGCTGCGGTAGCTGAACCCCTTTATCCTTTGCATGACCTGTCATTGCCACAGTAAATAGATGAAACCCACTAGCATGAGTAGGAGTTGTTTGAGCCCTGTTGTGCCTACTCATTCATGTTTGTTTGTCATGCCTGCTACTGCTTAGAGTTGAGTCAGGTCTGATTCATCGGGGATGAATCAGAGGCGTGTGAACATGTCCTACTGTGTGTGAGCCAAGTGTGTGAACACGATTTGGTAAAGGTAGCGGTGAGAGGCCATGTAGGAGTACATGGTGGGTTGTCTCATTGCAGCCGTCCTCAGGAACTGAGTTCTGTGTTTGTGATCCATGATTCAGCTACTACCATGCATTGGGCCCGAAACCAATGGACCCTCTCGGCTTCTTAATCACCCTTGTCCTCTGTCCAGGAATTGCAAGTAGTTTCTGGTGTTTGTAGTATGCTGGAGGCCGTGCGCAGCGCTGACCGTAGGGGTGGGCTGTGATGCGGTAGGCACGTGGCCGGGTAAACCGGGCGCCCGTTTGGTGTCACGGAACCCTGTTCACATCGTTTGGGGCTGTGAGCGAAACTCCGGCCGGATCTCCTCATGGATGGAACCCGAATAGGCGATAAACCTGGACTAGCGACTCGAGTGTTTAGGCAGGCCGTGGCCGACACCCACGTTGGGCTTCCGCTTGAAGGTTGCCGAGTACATGTCGTGTAAACGGCGGTAAGTGGTGAGAGCGTGTGTGAAGAAGTACACCCCTGCAGGGTTAATATGATCTATTCGAATAGCCGTGTCCGCGGAAAAGGACTTCTGGGTTGCTTATATCAGTTCATAGACAAGTGAAAGTGGATACTCTAAAATACGCAAGACAAGCATGAGTGCTATGGATGGCCTTCTCGTAGGGAGACGGGAGTGGATCCATAGTGGTGTATTGATATGGTGAATATCTGGACTCGTGTGTGCCACCTGAAGAGTTACTTGCAATCATAGTTTAGGTTAGCCACTGAGTCAAAGCTGGCTTGCTGCAGTTAAACCCCACCACCCCCTTTGTTGAAAATGATGCATATGTAGTTAGTTCTGATGTAAGTCTTGCTGGGTACATTTGTACTCACGTTTGCCTATTTTATGTTTTTGCAGAGAGACTTCAGTCTCACTAGTAGTTCCGCTTGGACTTCGACGTTTAGCTTGTTACCTCAGCTACGATCTTGTGCCCTCGGCAGGATCTGGTAGATAGTCAGGCTTTCAAGCCTTTTTCATTTATAGATGTCTGTACTCAGACATGATAGTTTCCGCTTGTGCTTGGATTTGTATGCTCTAAATGTTGGGTCATGAGACCCCTGTTTGTAATATCTCGCTCCTCGGAGCCTATTGAATAAATACTTGAGTCGTAGAGTCATGTTGTGATGCCATGTTGTGTTTGCACATATCGAGCATATTGTGTGTATGTTATTGAAATGCTTGGTATGTGTGGGATCTGACTATCTAGTTGTTTATCCTTAGTAGCCTCTCTTACCGGGAAATGTCTCCTAGTGTTTCCACTGAGCCATGGTAGCTTGCTGCTGCTCCGGAACACTTAGGCTGGCCAGCATGTGTCCTTCTTCGTTCCTGTGTCTGTCCCTTCGGGGAAATGTCACGCGATGAATACCGGAGTCCTGTTAGCCCGCTACAGCCCGGTTCACCGGAGTCCTGTTAGCCCAGTGCTACAGCCTGGATTCACTCGCTGATGACCGACACGTTCGATGCTGGGTCATGGATGTCTGTCCCTGTAAGTCTGTGCCACTTTGGGTTTACGACTAGCCATGTCAGCCCGGGCTCCTTATCATATGGATGCTAGCGACATCATCATATACGTGAGCCAAAAGGCGCAAACGGTCCCGGGCAAAGGTAAGGCGACACCCATGGGAATAACGTGCGTGAGGCCGCAAAGTGATATGAGGTGTTACATGCTAGATCGATGTGGCATTGAGTCGGGGTCCTGACAAACATGGTGAACCACATCGAAACTGCGAGCTCGCGGTGGACTGGATGTTCGGCAAGGAGCCGTACTCGCGCGCTAACCCTCCTCCGGCGGTAAGTCCCATCTCTTGTTGCTCTGTTTCCTTTGTAGCCGAATCCGACTTCTGATCTTTTTGGTTTCTCTGAGTCAGAATCCCCTCATTCAGCCTGCAGCCGGCATCGAAAGACCGCCCCGCGAATTCGTCCCTGACCGAACGGAGAGCGACGTCGATGACCCCGACTTGGGGGCGGCAGCGATGGAGGCCGACGCCGAAGGCGGAGGCGGGGGAGTGGGAAGCGGCTTCAGGCCCTCAGCCACCTTCGCCGACTGGCCTGAAGACGATGTCGAAGGGGAAGTCGTCCCGCGCTGCGAGCCAAGGGTTGGCGCGCCGGGTGCGAGTTCCTCCGCCGGCCAAGGCGGCGCGAAGAGGCGCCACAGCGGACCGAGTTTACTCGGCGGCAAGCCGAAGAAGTTCAAGGGGGCAGCCGCCACGACCAAACAGGAGGAGGCGCCCCGCGAAGGCAATTCGTTTCCGCAAGGAAGTGAAAAGGCCGCCACTGGTCTCTGCGTAAGTGCTTCTGTCTTCGCCTTATTTTCCTTTGGTAAATTCTGTCCGAGTTTTTTACACCCCCTCCTTGCTTCAGGGCTCCTCTTACCCTTGAGAGGGTCGCCGCCCCCTCCGTCATGGGGTCGATGGAGATGTCTGCCAACACTCGGCGGGTTGACCCCGCCGCCGACCTCCGGGAGGCAATGGAGTGAAACGCGCGGGAGAAGCGCAACGAGGAGGAGGCCGACCGCCTGGAGAAAGCAGAGGCTAAGAAGGCGGCGGCCTCTGCCTAGAAAAAACTGGAAGAGGTCGAAGCCGCCGTTGCAGCAAGGCGGCAAGCCGAGGAGGCCGCGCATCGCCAATCGGCGTTGTTCATCATCCCGCTGTCCTCCGCGCCGTCGCCCCCGGAGTTCACGGGGCAGACTGGAGAAGCCGGCGCCGAGAATCCCGTTGTGGAGAAGGAAAGCAGCGAGGCCTCCATGCCGGACACGCTCATGCCACCACCGCCGCCTCCGCCGCCGTCTGGGAGCACGCACGGAAAACAGCCGGCGAGCCCGCCGGTGCCACCGACCATGGACGAGTCCGAGGCGAGGCTGCTTCTCCAAGTTGCCTCGCCAGTGCGCCGCCGCCTTGAGAGGGCGACCTCAGCGCCGCGACCCCTGGAGACCGGTGCCGCCAGCTCGGCAATCCCAGACGCCGAGGCGACGAGCGCCGCGCCCGCTGGGTGGTTGCGCGGAGGCGGCACAGGTCCGCTGAACCAGGCACTTCTGGACGTCCAGGCGAAGCTGCGAGCTGAGGGCGATGCCCTCCAAAACTGCACCAGGGCGCATCTGGCAGCGCGAATGGCCGTCCGAGTACGCCTTCCTCTTTGATTCTTGTTTTTCTTGTTCTTCTCTGTGGGGGCGCACCAGCGCACCCATTGGGTGTAGTCCTCGAGTTTCGGGCCGGCTGCTGAGCAGGCGGCTCGGAACACCCTTTGGCGAGTTCCAAATATTTAACTTTGCCTGAAATGCTTATTACAGGAGTATCATAACCTCCGCGCTACTGCCTTCAACCGCAATGTTGAGGAGCTGGGCAAGTGAACCGCCGACTTGTCGGACAGCCGGAGTGAGTGCTTCTTCTTTTTCGCGGGGGCGCGCTGGCGCACCCGCGGGCTGTAGTCCCCGAGATTTGGGCCGACTGCTGAGCAGTCGGGCCGGATCTTCTCAGCGACTTTCTTTGTTGACGACTTATCGTCTTTTTCTTTTTTCTTCTTCAGGGGCCAATGCCACCCTTCAGCAGCAGCTGGGCGAGGCCAACGCCTCCTTGCGTGCTAAGGGGGAGGAGTGCAGCAAGCTTGTCACGGAGCGTGATCTACTGGCTGCGCAACTGGTAGAGCAGAAGGAGCTGCTCAAGAAGGCGCAGGAGGAGGCAAATAGGAAAGAGGCTGCGCTCCTGGCCGAGTTTGAGAGCGAGCGCTCCTCCTGGACCGACAAGTAGGCGCAGCTGACTTCCGGCTTCCATGAGATCGAGAACATCGTGGATGGTGAGTTTCTTGGTTTCCTTTGAGCCGCCGACTGTAGGTCAGGCCGACTTTTGACTCTAACTTGTTTCTTTTTTGTCTTGACAGACTTCTTCCCTGTCCACTCGCAGGCAGTCACACAGGCCATCGAGGCCGATCGCGAGGCACGGAGGGCAGATGGCGCGGAGATCGCTGCTAACGCCCCCTTGACCATCGACGAGCAGCTTCTGAGGATCGAGGCCCGTCTTCGGCCGGCCCATCAGTTGATGCACTGGCTTCAGCGTGCTGGCGCCCAGGCGGTTGCTGCTCTGTGGCTAGCCGCGCCGGTTCTGCGCACTGCCAGTCGGACTACCGACTGGCTCGAGGTCGCAGCTGGCCGTCTTGAAGCCTGGAAGGGTTCCTCGGCTCGGGCCGGAGCGCGCCGAGCCTTGGAATTTGTCAAGGCGTGGTATCCGGGGCTGGACCTGGACCGGCTGGCCGCGTTCCGGTCAGAGGCCCAGGCGGAGCTAGTGGCTGTGGAGGGCGCCCTCGTCGAGCGTGCGGTGGCGATTGCCGACTACACAGATACCAGCGTCTTCGTCCCCGAGCGGGCTGCAGGCGGCGAGGAGGTGCCGCTGGAGTGGTTCTGGATGAACCCAGACTACGACGAGGACTAGGCGGAGGTGATTGGCTCTAGCACTGAGGAGGAAGACGAGGCGGAGGACGAAGGCGAGATGGAGGCGCCAGAAGACGGAGCGGGCGACCAGCCTCAGCTCGACCGCGCCTCCAGCAACAAGCCGCGTCTAGAGAAGGCGACTGCCACCGGAGACGGTCAAAGCGAGACTGCCCAGCCGGCCGCCCCGGCGCCTGACACTGCCGTCTCCTCCGACCCTCCGAACCCGGATGCCACCTCCTAGGCTGCTGTCTTTGCATTCGCTTTATCTGCCTTAGTAGTCTTTTGAAAAACTTTGTTAAATTCAAACAATTCCACCCGCGGGGTGTATCTTGAACTTCTACTTGAAGATTCGGCCGAGGGCCTATGTAAATATTTATCCGAGTTCTATCTTTCCTTGCTCATTGCTCTTTAGGCTTTTCCCTTTGCCGCCTTCCTGTAGTTGCCGCCTTGCCAGACGGACAACCGCTCTGCGGAATGCCGCTGGATCAAATGCTTGGCTTCTTTAGGAAGGCAAGTACTCGACCATTTTAGAGTCTCTTTAACAAGTTGGATAGAAAGCGGCAAGCCGACTACTAAAGAGTCGGCTTTCCTTAATAGAGGCTAGTAGAAAGCGGCAAGCCGACTACTCATGAGTCGGCTTTTGCTTAAAAGATGCTGGAGGCCGTCTTAGGCTATGTTTGTGCCCTGGTTCCTTAGCCATTTTTCATATGGGGGAGTCGAACTCTATGTCCGTCGGGATGACGGCTTCGGCACCGTAGACGAGGAAGAAGGGTGTGAAGCCGGTTGACTTGTTTGGAGTCGTGCGCAGACTCTAGAGGACGGCTGGCAATTCGTCAAGCCAACAGCCGGCCGAACGCTCCAGTGGTTCGACCAGTCGAGGCTTTATGGCGGACAGGATGAGGCCATTTGCTCACTCCACCTGGCTGTTTGACTGCGGATGGGCAACGGGCGCTAAGTCCAGTCAGATGCCCTGAGTCGCGCAGAAACGGGCCAAGGCGCCTTTGGCAAATTTTGTGCCATTGTTGGTGATGATGCTGTGTGGGATGCCGTACCAAGTCGTGATGTCGGCGATGAAAGTCACTACAGTCGGACCATTCAACTTCTTGATGGGTTTCACTTCTATCCACTTGGTGAACTTGTCCACCGCGACAAGTAAGTGAGTTAGGCCGCCTCGTGCTGTTTTGAATGGTCCCACCATGCCCAGGCCCCAAACCGGAAAGGGCCAGGCAATGGGGATAGTCTTGAGTGCGGAAGTCGGCTGATGTGGCTTGGAGTGGAACATCTGGCACCCCTTGCACTTTTGGACTAACTCTTTGGCCTCTTCTAGGGCAGTTGGCCAGAAGAAACTGTGTTGGAAAGCTTTGGCGACGAGTGCCCTCGAGGCCGCATGGTGGCCGCACTCGCCCTCATGAATGTCTCTGAGTATTGCTTGGCCTTGCTCTGGCTCGACACAGCGCTGGTAGACCCCAGTGACACTACACCTGACCAGCTCTCTGTTGACTATGGTGTAGGCTGCTGCTCGGCGTTGCACTTGCCGAGCCAAGATTTCATCAGTTGGCAGCTCTCTGTTTACTAGGAACTTGAGGATGGGCTGGGCCCATGAGGGTGCTGCTATTTCCTCAATTGCCACTATTGCGACTTGGACAAGGGCGGCTGCGCTGGGAGGTGGCGGGTTGGAGTCCGCAGCCGCTTGCTGACTTGATGAAGTCCCCGGGCCGACTAGAGTAGTCCCCGGGCCGAGTTCTGGAGTCTTTGGCCTGGTCGCCGTAGTCCCCGGGCCGGGTTCTGAAGTCCCCGGGCCGGCTTTGACTGCAGCTTTCTTGGAGTCGGATCCTACTTCTTCGGGTGGAGCCGGCACAAAGATTGAGTCTGATTCTGGTGAAGGCTTGATAGACGGCTTGAGGAGGCGCCGAAGGGCGATGCCGGATGGTATTGCTTGGCGGGTGGAGCCGATTCGTGCCAAGGCGTCTGCTTGGCCGTTGTCGTTCCTTGGCACGTGGAGGAACTCGCACCCCTCGAAGTATCCGCTGAGTTGCTGCACAAGGAAGCGATAGCTCGCCATGTTTGCGTCCTTGGCATCCCAATCACCAGATGATTGCTGGACCACCAAGTCAGAGTCGCCATAACACAGGATCCGGCGAATGACGAGTTCTTTGGCAAGCCGGAGCCCGTGGATGAGCGCCTCGTACTCGGCCACGTTGTTGGAGGCGGCGAAATGGATCTGCAGCGCATATCTGAGCTTGTCGCCCTTGGGGGAAGTGAGGACGACGCCGGCTCCCAAGCCGGTGCGCATCTTGGAGCCATCGAAGTGCATCCGCCAATGGGTGGAGTCAGGCGCTGGTGGCAGATACTGGGTCTCGGCCCAATCGACGAGGAAGTTAGCCAGTGCTTGTGACTTGATGGCGGTGCGGGGCTCATAGTAGATGGTGTAGGGAGCCAGGTCGATGGCCCATTTGGCCACTCAGCCAGAAGCATCTCGGCTTCCAATGATCTCGGCTAGTGGGGCTGTGCAGACCACGGTGATTGGATGCTCCTGGAAGTAAGGCTTCAATTTCTTGGCGGCAAAATGCACGCCGTATCACATCTTCTGGTAGTGAGGGTAGTTCTGCTTGGAGGCCGACAGTACCTCACTTAGGTAATATATCGGTCTCTGGACAGGTAGCGCCTTGCCTTCCTTCTTGCACTCGACTACAATGACTGTGCTGACTACCCGGCTGGTGGCGGCAATGTATAGGAGCATGGGCTCTTTGGGAGTCGGATCCGCCAGCACAGGGGGAGTAGTCAACATTTTCTTCAGTTGGAGAAAAGCCTCGTCCGCCTTGGGGGTCCATTCAAAAAAGGTTGTCTTCTTCATGAGCTGATATAAGGGGAGAGCCTTCTCGCCCAGCCGACTGATGAATCGGCTGATGGACGCCAAACAACCATTGAACTTTTGCACATCCAACAGTCGTCTGGGTGCTTCCATTCTCTCGATGGCCTTGATCTTCACAGGGGTGCACTCTATGCCGCGTTCAGAGACCAGTAAACCAAGGAGCTGGCCGGCTGGTACTCCGAAGACGCACTTCTCGGGGTTGAGCTTGATCTGGAATCGGCGCAGGTTTTCAAAGGTTTCCTTGAGGTCTTCCAACAGAGTTCCATGTTTTTCCGTCTTCACCACCACGTCATCCATGTAGACATGGGCATTTCTGCCGAGTTGCTTGAGGAGGCACTTCTGCATGCAACGCTGAAAGGTGGCGCCGGCATTCCTCAAGCTGAACGTCATGGTCAGGTAGCAGAAGGCACCAAACGGCGTGGTGAAGGCAGTCTTCAGTCTGTCAGCCGGGTTCAGCTTGATTTTGTGATATCCGGAATATGCATCTAAGAAACTCAACAGCTCGCATCCGGCTGTGGAGTCTATCACCTGATCAATTCTCGGCAGAGCGAATGGGTCCTTGGGACAGGCTTTATTGAGGCTTGTGTAGTCGATACACATTCGCCACTGCTTGTTCTTCTTCAGCACCAGCACTGGGTTTGCTAGCCACTCTGGAAAAAACACTTCCATAATGAAGCCGGCTGCCAGGAGCCGAGCTATCTCTTCTCCAACAACTCTCCTCTTCTCTTCTGACAGGCGGTGCAAGGGCTGCCTGACAGGCTTCACATCAGACTGGACATGTAATTTGTGCTCGGCGAATTCCGTCGGTACACCCGGCATGTCCTTGGGGGACCATGCAAAGATGTCTCGATTCTCACGGAGGAAATCGACAAGCTCGCCTTCCTATTTGCTGTCAAGGTTTGTACCCATGACAGCATACCTCTCTGGGTGCTCTGGGTCCAAAGGTATCTTCTTCGTTTCTCTGGAAGGCTTGAATGATCCTTCTGCCTCCGACTCCTTGGGGTCGGGCGACATCTCGGGCTGCTTGTCGGCCATCGCCACAACCCGATCAAGAAGCCGCTTCTCGGCCGCGATCACCAAGGACTCGGCCAGCCGACTGCTTTCGGGCGCGCAAGCGGACGACTTTCTGTAGTCGCCGGCCACGGTTAGAATTCCCTTGGAACTCGGCATCTTCATCTTGAGGTAGGCGTAGTGGGGGACTGCCATGAACTTGGCCAAAGCAGGTCGGCCAAGCAATGCATGGTACGGGCTTTCAAGGTCCACCACTTCAAACCAAATTGGCTCTTGGTGGAAATAATCTTTGTCCCCAAAGAGGACGTCTATCAGGATCTTGGCGATTGGTGAGCAGGAAAGGCCGGGAACAATGCCGTGGAACACAGTCCGGCTGCTCTGAAGCTGTCTTCGCTTGATTCCTAACTTCTCCGTCTATCAGTACTCGCGAGAAACGCGCGGCCCGCTTATCTCTGGCGAGTGTGGCACCTAAGACCAGGGCGTAGGAGCCTGGATTTGGCATCACCTCTGGGTGATCAGCTTTGCTCCAGCTGATGGGCCTTTCGGAGCAGTGCATGAACTCTGGAGTGCTTGATGCGACCGCGTTCACCTCTTGCTGCTGCTGGCGCCTGCTTCGTCGATCGTCAGCCACACTGGTGAATACTACATAGGCTCCATGCTCATCTGGGAACTCGTCTTGTATCGCGCCGACTGGCCTGACAGCCGGCTGCTGGGGCGGTGGTGGAGGAGGCGGCCCAGCAGGCGGGGGAGGGAGTAGGTAGTCTCCCTTGGCGATTCTGGTCAGCTAGTGGCATTTCCGGGTGGTGTGGTTCGACGGCTTCACGCCGCTGTGGAACTTGCAAGGGCCATCCAGGGTCTGCTCGTAGGAGAAGGCCGGCAACCAGTTGGACTTGCCGCCTTTCTGCCGCTTCATCGGAGGCGGCCCCTCCGGCTGTTGGTCTTCGACTGTCGCCACTTGCCGGCTGTTGGAAGCCGGCTGCGGGGCCTTGCGCTTGTGGTCGTTCTGCTGTTGCCGCCGACTGGTGTCCCCAGCCGGAGTTCTTGGAGCCTGAGGGGCGACTTTGCCAGTCGCGCTGACTTGAATCTCCGCCTTCATGGAGGAGTCGGCCGTGGCGTACTTGTTTGCTGTGATCAGCAGCTCATCGAGGGTCTCCGGCTCGTCGCAGAGGAGCTTGTTCTTGAGGAGGGTGCCTTCTCTGCACCCGGAAGTAAAGTACTCGATAGCCTGCACTTCGTGCACGCCCTCGCAGGAGTTCCGAAGCTCGGCCCAGCGCGTGAGGTAGTCGCGAGTGGACTCGTTGGGGCCTTGCACGCACAAGGAGAGTTGGCGAGGCTTGGGAGGTCACTTGTACGTGCTCGTGAAGTTGCGGACGAAGGCCTCGGTGAAGTCGACCCAGCTGTTGATGCTACGGGGCTTCAAACTATTCAACCATGTCCGGGCCGTGCCCTGGAGCATGAGCGGAACATATCTCACGGCAACACGCTTGTTGCCGTTTGCTATATTGACGGTTGTGGAGTAGTCAATCAGCCAGTCCTCCGGCTTCACGGTGCCGGTGTATTTGGGCGTGTCTCGGGGGAGAGTGAACCCTTTGGGAAAAGGCTCATCTCGGATGCGCGGTCCGAAACAGGGGGGAACCCAGCGCGTCTTCTTCTTCCAGCGCCAGGGATCGGTGGAGTCGGTCGATCCGGTGGCGGGCATCGTTCTCTCCGACTCCCTCTCGGCGGCTAAGGCGGTCGCCGAGAGTTGGATGCTCTATGGGTGGCGGGGAGACTCGCCTTTCTCTGCGAGGAGGGGGAGGCAGATAGTCGTCCCGCCGTTCCACCGCTTTGGGGCGACCGTCTTGGTCGCGCTCGATGGTGATGCGAGTCCGACTGTGGCTGACAGCCGGATCCTTGTCTTTTCTTCCACGGACCCCGCCAATCGGCGTCCGAGACGTCGTGCCTTGATCTCGGCGGGGTGGCGGGTCGTCGTTTTGTCGCCGCGGCGCCTCCGTGCGGCAGCCGGCTTCGTTCTGCACGGCAGCCACGTCCAGGAGTTGCTGAACTTGCTCCACAATCAGGCGGCGCTGTTCGCCCTCGAAGTTGTCGAGCTTATCCACCGCCGCCTGGGCGGCGCGGATGTTCTCCGCAGGCGTGGCATACACAGGGCGATCGGCCCCGAACAGATTGGTGATTGCCACGCCGCGCTGCCGGACCGCGCCTAGGCGGCTAGGCCCAGTCGGAGCCGGCGAGCCACCCACGGCGCGATCCATCTCGCGTTGGTAGGCTTCTGACAAGCGTCTCATGCTTGCTAGCTTCTTTGCGCCCTCGATAAGCTGGAGGCGGCGCGCCTCCAGTGTCTCGGCGTCAGCATCTCCCAGAATCGGCGCGGTGAGGTCTCGCAGAGCCGCGTCCAGCGGGTCGTGCGCTCCCTCGCCGGAATGCTCGCCATGATCGAGGACGAGGACCTCCGTGACGGTGCTTCTGCCGCTCTGCGTGAAAGGGAGCGGCTCGTCGTAGACCACCACATTGGTGGGGAACGCGTCGAGTGACGCAGTGTCAGAGTCGACCAGCATCGGGTCGGTGGATCCTATGGATTGCAGGTCCACGGCAGGCTCGCTGGCGACGTGGAGTTGGTCGAGGAGACCCGCGAGGAGGCTCTCGGGGCCGCTCGTGCCTACGTCGGACGCAGGCTCATCAGAGAGGCAAACCTCACCGATAAGCTCGGCGAGGCAGCTGGCCACGCAGGGGATCTCAGCGCTGTGCAGCGCGTCACCACAGACTCCATCTGGCGTGCCGGGCTGGCTGTGCTCGCCAGGGAGAAAAAGGGTTCCCGTCCAGAGCAGGCCTCCGGACGACAGTGCACCTCGCCCCACGGTGGGCGCCAAATGTCGGGGGTTGGGTACGACATATGTCAAAGGATGGCTTATCATAGTGGGGGCGAGTAGAACGTCGCCGGTGCCCGGAAGCGGGATGAGGTGAAGACATGCACACCGGCGGATCTTACCCAGCTTCAGGGCTCTCCGTGGAGATAACACCCCTACTGCTGCTCTGCGGGGTCTCCGCATGGTCACTATGGCAAAGTGAGTACAATGGTGCTCCTAGAGTTGTTTCTGGAGGTAGAAGAGGGCAAGGCTAGCTCTCTCCTTCCTATATTCTGGGGTCTAGTGCTATCTCGGTCCGAACCCTTTGCATGGGCTTCCTGGGGGTTTATATAGGCCTACTACCCAGGGGTACAATGGTAATCCGGCTGGGCGCGGGTCCCAGCCCTCTGTCTCTCAGGTCGTTGTCTTCTCTGCCGAGTACTGGGCCCGCCGACTGGCTGGCCCCGCGGACAGGCCTGGTACTGTAGCGGTGCTTCTGATGACGCCAGCTTGGTCATGAGGTCATGGCAACAGTGCCGCCGTCTGGCGGACGTTCATTGTCGCCATTCCCCATCTTGTCTGATTAATGGCGCGCGGGGCCCGTGGGAGGGGCCGGCCGACTCCAGGGGGTCGACTCCCACGGGTCCGTCCTCAGGGCGCTCTTGCCGTCTTCTGTCTACCCGCTGACAGGCGGTCCCGCCGTCCTTGGGTCATACAGGCAGGCGTCATGGGCACAGTGCGCCGCCCACTAAGGCTGAGGTTAGGGGCGGCATGGCAACAGTGCCGCGCCAGGATGGAGATCTCCAGCGATATGGCGCACTGTAGCCATGTTGGTCCTTCGCAGGCAGGGTAGAGACGGCCACGCTGTGACCGTCCCCCGCCCTGTCCCTCGCGGCGAAGGCAAGGGGTGGTTGTAGTCGCGAGCCGCCTACCCTCATCCGGCTTCCCTGGAAGTCGTCAGCTGAGAGTCGGCTCATCTGGAAGTCGTCAGCTGAGAGTCGGCTCGTCTGGAAGTCGTCAGCTGAGAGTCGGCATATCTTGGAGTCGTCCCTGGGACTCGGCATGTCTTGGAGTCGTCCCTGGGACTCGGCATGTCTTGAAAGGTTCTGGGCCTCGGGTTAGCCTACCCGTGGTCCATTACTCCGACAATGAAACTTGCGTAGAATTGCATGTAGTTTCATATTAGCATGTTGCATCCTTGTTTTGAGGTGTTTGCTTGATGTTTGAATGCCTTTTGCATCAATGCCATGTTTAACTTATTTTGCTCATATCTTCTAGGTCGTAGCTCCGAACTAAATGAACTTTATATGTAACTTGACTAGAATTTCGTGTAGATCATCTTGGTGCATCTTAACTTGCTGTTTAACAACTTGAACATAAGGTTTATTCAGATCTGGACCAATTTTGAAATTTGCATATGAGGACTTACCTGAATTGTTATATGTTGTTTCCAGCCTCATTTAAACTTGCTTTGATGTGTTGCTCTTGTTTGCATCATCTCTTGCCATGAGTAGATTCATGTAGTCTTGTCTTGCATCATGCTTGTTGTGCATCATGTCTTGTCTATGTGTGGTGTGTTTACCTTGTTGTGTGCTTCTTCTCGATAGTTTCCCGATTCGTTGCGATCATGAGGATTCGTTCATCTATGCTTGGTTCCTCTTCGTGGCTTCATCTTCTTCATGGACTCGTTCTTCTTCCTAGAGGGATTTCAGGCAAGATGACCGTCACCTTGGATCTCACTACTATCATTTCTATGCTAGTTGCTTCGTTCTATCGCTATGTTGCACTACCTATCACTTGCTCTTCAAGCCTCCCAAATTGCCATGTTAGCCTCTAACCTTTTCACCCTTCCTAGCAAACCATTGCTTGGCTATGCTACCGCTTTTGCTCAGCCCCTCTTATAGCATTGTTAGTTCCAGGTGAAGTTGAAGATTGCCCCATGATGGATAGGATTATGTTGGGATATCACAATATCTCTTATTTAATTAATGCATCTATATATTTGGTAAAGGGTGGAAGACTCGGCCTTATGCCTAGTGTTTTGTTCCACTCTTGCCGCCCTAGTTTCCATCATACCGGTGTTATGTTCCCAGATTTTGTGTTCCTTATGCGGTTGGGTGATTTATGGGACTCCCTTGATAGTTCGCTTTGAATAAAACTCCGCCAGCAAGGCCCAACCTTGGTTTTACCATTTGCCTCACCTAGCCCTTTTTCCCTTGGGTTTCCGGAGCCCAAGGGTCATCTTTATTTTACCCCCCCCCCCCGGTCCAGTGCTCACGAGTGTTGGTCCGAACCGAGCTGCCTGCGGGGCCACCTCGGGGAAACTCAAAGTCTGGTTTTACTCGTAGCTAGTCTCATCCGGTGTTGCCCTGAGAATGAGATATGTGCAGCTCCTATCGGGATTTGTCGGCACATTGGGCAGCTTTGCTGGTCTTGTTTTACCATTGTCAAAATTTCGTGTAAACCGGGATTCCGAGTCTGATCGGGTCTTCCTGGGAGAAGGAATATCCTTCGTTGATCGCGAGAGCTTATCATGGGCTAAGTTGGGACACCCCTGTAGGGTATAATCTTTCGAAAGCCGTGCCCGTGATTATGTGGCAGGTGAGAATTCGTTAATGTCTGGTTGTAGATAACTTGACACCAGATCCGAATTAAAACGCATCAACCGCGTGTGTAGCCGTGATGGTCTCTTTTAGGCGGAGTCCAGGAAGTGAACACGGTTTTTGGGTTATGTTTGATGTAAGTAGGTGTTCAGGATCACTTCTCGATCATTGCTAGCTTCACGACCATTCATTTTGCTCTCTTCTCGCTCTTATTTGCGTATGTTAGCCACCATATATGCTTAGTCGATGCTACAACCTCACCACTTTACCCCTTCCTTTCCCCTTAAGCTTTGCTAGTCTTGATACCCATGGTAATGGGATTGCTGAGTCCTCGTGGCTCATAGATTACTACAACAACAGTTGCAGGTACAGGTTACGTGATGATCATGACGCGAGAGGATGTTTGCTTGTTTTGGAGTTCTTCTTCTGCTTCTTCTTTGATCAGGGGATAGGTTCCAGGTCGGCAGCCTGGGCTAGCAGGGTGGATGTCGTTTGAGTTTTTGTTTGTGTTTTATCCGTAGTCGGATGGTGCTCTTATGTATGATGATGTTGTATGTGTGGCATTGTATGTCTCTTGTATGTATCCCCATCTATTATGTAATGTTGATGTAATGATATCCACCTTGCAAAAGTGTTTCAATATGCGGTTCTATCCTTGGTGGGACCTTCGAGTCTCTTTAGGATAGTATCGCATATTGGGCGTGACAAGTTGGTATCAGAGCCTCGACCGACCTTAGGAGCCCCCCTTGATTGATCGTGTAGTTTGGCCGATGTCGAGTCTAGAAGAAAACTGTTTTCGGAGTCTAGTTATATCGAAGAGTAGGAATTCTTTTTACTCCTCAGCCCCCCTTCGTCGCTCAAGTGAGGAATCTTGACGTAGATGTTTTGAATTGCTTCTCTTCCCCTTTAAATTTTCTTTAGGTTCACGCAGTTGGTTTTTGGGTCGTTGGTTCTCTTCTCTTTTCATCCGGTGCATTTCTCGTCAAGTCGACTTGAGCCTCTTCATCTTTGAGTTCAATCCTCAGTTGTTTTCTTTTTCCCACCCGCCCACCCCTTTTTCATCTCGGAGTCGGAGTCCATAATCGAGTATCCATCCTACTTGTGCGAAGTCTTTGCCTTCTTTCCTCAATGATTTCAACCGGTGCTTTCTCTTCAAGTTGTTCGTCGATTCTACCTTCCAGTTGCCTATGTTTTTCCCGCCCTCCCACCCCTTTTCTTTTCGGAGTCTGAGCATCTATTCGAGAAGCCATTTCGTTTGTGCAAAGCCTTTTCAGTCTCCCCTCAATTGTTTCAACCGGTGAATTCTCATCTCGTTCATCATTCTTCATCTTTTTTTTCTTTTCCGGTGGACTCTATTCAAGTTTTTTCGGGTTGATCACATTCTTTTCCGTAGCTCAAGTGTTTTCCCTGCTCGTTTGCCTCTCGCCAGTTTATCATTCCGGAGTGTTCAAGACATCTCAGGAGATTCGTCCGTGTTCGAATTAATTCGAGGTTGTCACCTCATTCAAATATTTCAATTGTTCCGGTGCATCATCTATCTTTTCAACAATCCCTTTCCAACGGTGTTTTTTTTCAGTGGGCCCTAACCCACAAGTCTTTTTCCAGGATCTTACCTGACTCTTCTAATTCCCCGGAGTTATTATCAATTCTTTTCCAAGTGTGACGTAAGAATGGATCCCATCAGTCAGATGCCTTTCCAAGATCGGTTTCAAACATTTTCATTGTTGGCTCAACCTTTTTGGTTTTCATTCTTCTGGAGTATCTCAGTAATTTTGGTGTTGTTTCTCATCGTCATTTGAAGACCGAAGAAGAGTTTCTCTTAAGTCTTGTCCGTCCTCTCGAAGATTCATGGTTCTAGCTTCATATCATCCTCTCAAATTATTTCAGTTTGTCAGATATTCTTTCTTACCCATCCGGAGTATTTCAGGAGTTGATTTCTTTTTCGTTTCACCAGAGGACATCATTCCAGCTATCGTTCTCTAATTATTCTGGTGCTTCATTCAAGTGCTCTTTAATTAGCTCATGATCACTTTGTTCTTTTGCATCTAAATCCCCTCTAGCTTATTTGTTCTTCTAATTCTTCCCCGTGATTCAGTATCTTTCATCAGTCATTTTTGAATTCTTACGGTGGTTCATTCAAGATTCTTTTCCTTTGTTTATCATATTAATTCATTCGTTCTTTCCAATCCTACCGGGGGTTCATGAAGACCTTCTCAAGTTTGCGATGCGTCATTTCTCAATTCTTTTCAACAAGAATAAGTTGCATGCCAAATCTGTGGCTTGTCATCAATTAAATTTGATGAATGATAAGCATACAATAAATCTTATTCTTATTCATCCAAGTGATTAATCCCTTCCTACGGAGTTTGTTCTTGATGAATAAATTCTAGTTCCAAGTGCTTTCATCTTTTCTTTTCCGGAGTTTAAATTTTTCCTCGGATATTTTATTGGAATCCCCATCTAAATCATCGCAAGGCTCATCTTATTCTTTCATCCTTCATTTCTATCTCATCATCCTTTTGTCACCGGAGTTCTTCATGATGGTTCTTCATGATTAATTCATTCCTCAAGTGTTCATCAAGATTCTTGTAGGCGAAGCTCAAGTATTCTTCTTCTTGCTTCGCGAGGTGCATTTAATTCTCCATAACTTTTGAAGTGGAGTTTTGCATTTCTTCATTCTTCTCAGCTATTCAATCTTTTCCGTTTGTGGCCGGTTATCACCTTATGATCTTGAGATGTTACCTATAAGACCACAACAAGCTTATTCTTTCATTGTGGATTTTCTCAACAACTCCGTTCAATCCTTCTTTCTAAGTTCTTTTCTTTCAACTCTTTCAATTCTTTCCGGAGGTTTTGTGTCATGTCTTCATCAAGTATCATTCCGTCCTCTCAAGCTCGGGTTCTATTCCTTCCATTTTTAGCTGGAGTGCTGCCTAAATTCTTCCATTCTTATTCCTTTCCTATCTTGTTCTAACCGGAGTGTTTTAGAGTCTATCTGATTCCATGAGCTTTGGATTCTCGTCATTCTCGTCGTTCCTCTCTTCTTCTTGAGTGCTATCGATTCTTTGCTTCTTCTCTGGAGTTCTTGCTTCACCTCTTCCTCTTTCTCTTCTGTCTCGGTCCTAAGATCTTGGGACGAGATCTCTTGTTAGTGGAGGAGTGTTGTAATGCCCCGGATTCGATGCGCCAGGTGTCCGCCAGTTATTCGTCGTTGTTGCCATGTCATTTTCTTGCGTGTTGCATATTTCCATGTCATCATGTGCATCTCATTTTGCATATGTGTTCGTTTCATGCATCCGGGCATTTTCCCCGTTGTCCGTTTTGCAATCCGACACTCCTATGTCCTCCGGCGTCCCCCTTTTTGTCTCTTGTTGTGAGTGGGTGTTAAACGTTCTCGGAATGAACCGAGTCTTGCCAAGCGGCCTTGGTATACCACCGGTAGACCGCCTGTCAGGTTTCGTGTCATTTGGAGTCCGTTTAATACTCCAACAGTTAACCGGGTAACCGCAAAGGCCTCTTTTGTGTGCAACCCAGCACCCCCTCCAAAGTGGCCCAAAACCCATCTAAACCTCCTCCATGCTCTTCGTCGTTCGATCACGATTGTGTGGGCAAAAACCGCACTCCATTTGGAGCCTCCTAGCTCCCTCTACCTATAAATAGGTGCCTCCCCCCGAAATTTCAGATCAAACCCTAGTCTTCTTCCACCTATCGCCGCTGGACAAGTCCATCCCGCGCCCGGACATGTCCGCCACCGCCCCTGCCCAATCCGGAGCTGCCACATGTCCGCCGCCGTCGCCCCGCGGCCGCGGCCGCGTCCCGCCGAGCCCATCGCGGGCCCGTGCGAGCCCGGTCGCGCCCGCCGCCGCATTCCACGGGCCCGAGCGCCCCGCCGCCGCCGCTCGGGCCCCCGCGCCTCCGCCGCGCCGGCACCCGCCGTTCCCGCCTCCTCCCGCCGCAGCGTCACCGGAGCCGGGCCGAGCCCCCGTCGCGCCCGAGGCTCCCGCCCCGCGCCGCCCGCAGCCTCGGCCGGCGATTGCCGCCGCCGGGCGCCGTTCCACGCCTCGCCGCCGCGCCTCCGCGCCGTGCACCGCCGCCCCGCCCGGATCCGGCCGGGATTGACCCAGCCCCGCCGTCCCCGACCCCGCCGGTGCCTCCTCCGACCTCCCTCCGTCCGCTCTCCGGCCAGATCCGGCCCGGATCCGCCTCCCCGGTGGTCTCCCCTACCTTCCGGCGAACCTCGGGATCCGTGCCCTGAGACCCTAGATCTGTTTTTCGGGAGGTGATATTTCGTCTAAGTCCTTATTCCCGTGATAATTTCATGCCCTGTTCAACGCACCATAACTCCTCATCCGTAGCTCTGTTGTGCATGCATAATATATCAAAATGTTCGCCATGAGATGCTCTTCATTTTTTGCCATTGTGCCATGTTTGTTTGAGTTCATCTTGATGCCTGAATCATTGTTGAAAGAGTGCTATATGATGTTAACTGCTGTCTGGTAACAGAACTTGCATATTTGTCATTTTTGTTGCATTTTGTGTGTGCATCCTATGTGCATGAGTCCTACATGAGTTTTGGACTATGTCATGTCATCTTTGCAGAGGTGCAATCCATATATTTTTGTGAGTCTTGTAGTGAGTGCATCAAGCTTGTTAAGTAGGGTACTTGCTGTTACTGTTTTGCTAGGCTGAATCTGTTATTTTGTGATGCTATGTAAACCTTCTGCTACTAGTCATTCTATGCATAATCTGGAGATGTTCACTAAGGATGTTTTGTTATACATGTTATGCTCTATCCATCCATGCCCTTGGTTGCATTTATAACCTGGTATAGCTTGTTGTCATGATGCTCCAAAGTTGCTAAATAATGTTGCTGTCAGCCTTTTAACTTGAAGTTCAGTTTTGCCATGTGTTTTGCTAGTGACCCATGCACCCTATGAACTTGTTCTTGCCATGCTTAGCTTCATAATCATGTATTCGTACTGTTAGTTGCCTTCCCATGCCATGTATTGCTCTGTGGTGAGTGGTACAAGCTCACCAACATGCCTACTTATTGTTGTTCCTGCCATGTATGAATCTGTCATATCATTTGCCATGTTTACATGGGTTCCATCATATCTTCTGATCCTTTTTGGCTCATGGTTAGTAAAGCACTTTTGTTCTACGCATTTAGTAGTATCATACCATACCTTTGTTTGCCATGTTAAGTTCCTGTAGCATATTGTTTGATAGCTCTAAACATTGAAACCTGATGTTATTTCTGAAAAGTCTGAAACTGTTATTATTTGCAGTCTTGCCATGTGTTTTTGAGCATGTTCTAGTGATTTCTGGAGTTAGCTCAGTGTTCATGTTTTCTAATACATTACCCGTACATCAAGCTCATGCCTTTTGTTATCATGTTGAGCTGCTGTAGCATATTGTTTTGATGCTTGCAATATGCCTAGTTGCTGTTTTGGACAGATTCTTGCTATAACTTGTATAGTGTGTGTTGAACCGTTGCTCCGTTTTGAGTGTGCTCTATATGAAACTTGCTTAGAATTGCATGTAGTTTCATATTAGCATGTTGCATCCTTGTTTTGAGGTGTTTGCTTGATGTTTGAATGCCTTTTGCATCAATGCCATGTTTAACTTGTTTTGCTCATATCTTCTAGGCCGTAGCTCCGAACTAAATGAACTTTATATGTAACTTGACTAGAATTTTGTATAGATCATCTTGGTGCATCTTAACTTGCTGTTTAACAACTTGAACATAAGGTTTATTCAGATCTGGACCAATTTCGAAATTTTCATTACGAGGACTTACCGGAATTGTTATATGTTGTTTCCGGCCTCATTTAAACTTGCTTTGATGTGTTGCTCTTGTTTGCATCATCTCTTGCCATGAGTAGCTTCATGTAGTCTTGTCTTGCATCATGCTTGTTGTGCATCATGTCTTGTCTATGTGTGGTGTGTTTACCTTGTTGTGCGCTTCTTCTCGATAGTTTCCCGTTTCGTTGCGATCGTGAGGCTTCGTTCATCTATGCTTGGTTCGTCTTCGTGGCTTCATCTTCTTCATGGACTCGTTCTTCTTCCTAGCGGGATTTCAGGCAAGATGACTGTCACCCTGGATCTCACTACTATCATTGCTATGCTAGTTGCTTCGTTCTATCGCTATGTTGCGCTACCTATCACTTGCTCTTCAAGCCTCCCAAATTGCCATGTCAGCCTCTAACCTTTTCACCCTTCCTAGCAAACCATTGCTTGGATATGTTACCGCTTTTGCTCAGCCCCTCTTATAGCATTGTTAGTTGCAGGTGAAGTTGAAGATTGCCCCATGATGGATAGGATTATGTTGGGATATCACAATATCTCTTATTTAATTAATGCATCTATATACTTGGTAAAGGGTGGAAGACTCGGCCTTATGCCTGGTGTTTTGTTCCACTCTTGCCACCCTAGTTTCCGTCATACCGGTGTTATGTTCCCGGATTTTGCGTTCCTTACGCGGTTGGGTGATTTATGGGACCCCCTTGATAGTTCGCTTTGAATAAAACTCCTCCAGCAAGACCCAACCTTGGTTTTACCATTTGCCTCACCTAGCCCTTTTTCCCTTGGGTTTCCGGAGCTCGAGGGTCATCTTTATTTTACCCCCCCCCCCCCGGGGGCAGTGCTCCTTCGAGTGTTGGTCTGAACTGAGCTGCCTGCGGGGCCACCTCGGGGAAACTCGAAGTCTGGTTTTACTCGTAGCTAGTCTCATCCGGTGTTGCCCTGAGAACAAGATATGTGCAGCTCCTATCGGGATTTGTTGGCACATCGGGCGGCTTTGCTGGTCTTGTTTTACCATTGTCAAAATGTCTTGTAAACCGGGATTCCCAGTCTGATCGGGTCTTCTGGGAGAAGGAATATCCTTCGTTGATCGCGAGAGCTTATCATGGGCTAAGTTGGGACACCCCTGCAGGGTATAATCTTTCGAAAGCCGTGCCCGCGGTTATGTGGCAGATGGGAATTTGTTAATGTCCGGTTGTAGATAACTTGACACCAGATCCGAATTAAAACGCATCAACCGCGTGTGTAGCCGTGATGGTCTCTTTTCGGCGGAGTACAGGAAGTGAACACGGTTTTTGGGTTATGTTTGACGTAAGTAGGAGTTCAGGATCACTTCTCGATCATTGCTAGCTTCACGGCCGTTCCTTTTGCTCTCTTCTCGCTCTTACTTGCGTATGTTAGCCACCATATATGCTTAGTCGATGTTGCAACCTCACCACTTTACCCCTTCCTTTCCTCTTAAGCTTTGCTAGTCTTGATACCCATGGTAATGGGATTGCTGAGTCCTCGTGGCTCACAGATTACTACAACAATAGTTGCAGGTACAGGTTACGCGATGATCATGACGCGAGAGCGATGTTTGCTTGTTTTGGAGTTCTTCTTCTACTTCTTCTTCGATCAGGGGATAGGTTCCAGGTCGGCAGCCTGGGCTAGCAGGGTGGATGTTGTTTGAGTTTCTGTTTGTGTTTCATCCGTAGTCGGATGGTGCTCTTATGTATGATGATGTTGTATTCGTGTGGCATTGTATGCCTCTTGTATGTATCCCCATCTATTATGTAATGTTGATGTAATGATATCCACCTTGCAAAAGCGTTTCAATATGCGGTTCTATCCTTGGTGGGACCTTCGAGTCTCTTTAGGATAGTATCGCATATTGGGCGTGACAGTACTGGCGATGACCCCGTCTTGGGCTCCACAGTGACCTCCGTCCTGCCGTCCTGCTGTTCTTGGTCTCGTTGCACCGATATGGTAACCTTTGCTTGATGCCTTGGTACTCCGCGCCTGCGCTTGCTCCCTTTGCACCAAAGAGGAAACGAGGACACTAGACCGGCTGGCACCCGCCTGGCGCCTGCCTGGTCTCGATCGTCATGGCTTGCATCACGAGCACCTCGCGAGGTACTCCTTGCCTTGATATCTCCGCCTCCTCACGATTTTGCCTGGTGAGGCCGCCCCTGAGGAAGCCTTGCATTGTCCGCCCCGCGAGGCTTGGCCCCTCGCGAGGGTCTTGAGCTTGGGTTGATATAGACGGGCCGTACTGGGCCACTACTTGAGCCATGCCACAGGCCGCAGGTAGGCAAGTCTGGGGACCCCCGTTCCCAGAACGCCGACAATTGCGTCCGCCCGTGTACCCGCATGTGCGTGCGAGGGAATGATTGCGTGTGTGGCGTGCGTGCACATCTTCGCTTCGTGCATGTACCGACAGTATGGCTCAGGGAGGACGAGTACATTCTTTTGAAACCAGCAACACGTCACTGTGATCAATCCACACAAGGAGGTCGCGACAATGCCTCCACATGTGCCACCTGGCTTCATGAATGTAGCGTGCCATTGGAATTATAATTTACGTGTTTTGCACATACTCGAAGTACTAGTAAGGTACACGTGCATTGCACGCATAAGATTTTGCAACCAACCACACTACATCATGTAAGTTCTGAGTCATATATGCCTGATGTAGACCTTCGTTTAATTCTTATAGTTCATCTCATTCAAAATCAATTAGTTTTTATAAAAAAAGCTAGGGCCTCTTGGATTCGTAGGATTTCCAAAAGGCGGGAATAGGAAAAACATGGGATTAGAGTGGAATGTCGTCTTGAATCCTACAGGATTGTATGAGTGTTTGATTGTGCATAGAAAAAACACAGAATTCTTTCAAAGAGGTTTGACTGGATGGGATGTTTCCTATGAAATCTAGAGCAAATTAATCATATAGAAAAATTCCTATGGTTTACAATCCTATGAATCAAACAACCAAGATAGGAAAAATTCCTAAGGATTAGAATCCTCCCAAATTCCTTTGAGAATCCTATGAATCAAAGAAGCCCTTAATCTATTTTATGATTCATGGAATTGTGCGTTGTAAAGCATGAAGTAAAAAAGAAATGGCAATTCAACTAAAAAAAAGTTTGGGCAGTTATGATACGGAAGATTCTAGAACAAAAGAGAACCACTATTGTTTTGAGGTTTGTGCATTATGCTTAAGTTCAACCATGGAGTCTGCTAGATTGTACATGTGGCAAAATCCGGTGGGGGGCTAGAAGATGGTGCGAGGGGCCGAGTGGAGGGAGAGTATGAAGGAATGCACAAGTGCGAGATCGATATTTAGAGAGAGGGGGCGAGAACGTGCATTGTCGCGCGCAGTGGAGGAGCCATGAAAAATAAATGCGCTAGGGGGCCAAGCATTGCTAATCCTTTACGAGGAGGGTTAATTCATGAACTTAAACCATTTTTAGCAGCAATTGTCTAATGATCACATTCATATTAGCCTCGATATACAGTGATGTTAGGGGGGGGGCAAGGCCCTTACTGCCCTTGTCTTCGCCATTGTGCGCGCGTTTGAGAGATGAAGCGGAAGGCATGGATGATGAGAGGGGGGCATTGGATATATAATTAATGTGGGTGTATTAGCTATATATGTTAATCCTATATAGAGAGGTATAGATTGATCGATGTGGATGTGGGAAAGAGGGTGAGACCTCACTGGATATATCGATTGATCGGTTTGTGTGGAAAACTATGAAAGACCTAGCTATATACACACATACATAGAGGAACATCGATCGTTGCGCATGCACATGTGAGAGATAAAGAATGCTCGATATGATGGAGAGGGGGATGTGTGTGGGTGTGTGCCTTCATGGGAGACCGACCTGACGAAAAAGATTACATGTGTGCGATGGATAATGCGGACTGGTAGTGTGTGTGCATGCATGCACGAGAGAATGTTAGTGGTACAATTATAAAGAGAAGACGACTATGTGGGTGTAAAAGACTAGGTGAGGTCATAATCTATGTAAAGTTGAATTCAAATATTTGAATAAGAGATCCTGATGTTTGAAACCCATGCATGCATGAATATAACGGAGATCTGCGATGTGTGGTTTGGAAACGAGCATGTTGTAATGTATACACATTGAACAAGGTCAGACTAATTTGAATTTGAGATACCGATGGCAGACATCATTTGGACACGTCGCATCCGTGCATGGACAAACTATTCTAATTGGAGATGATGGGTGGCTTTCGCATCACATATCTATATCTATACCCCTATATATATGTATTTTATATTTTATATTTTTGTATATTGTGTGCGGGTAAATTTAACTTTGAAAGATGGTCGTTGGATGAGGCGAATCCGATGGTCCAAAGATGGCAAATTTGAGCACTACTGGCCGTTGGATATCATCTAGATTCCACTAGATTTTTCCACATGTATAATCTAGAAGACTCCATGGTTGAACTTAAGCATAATGCACAAACATCAAAACACAAGCACTTCTTCTTTGTTCTAGAATCTTCCGTATCAGAATTGCCCAAATGTTTTTCTACATGATTTGCCATTATTTGTTTTTACTTTATGTCTTACAACACACAATTCCATGAATCTTAAAATAGATTAGCTTTCTTATAAAAACTAGATGATTTTGAATGAAATGAACTATAAGAATTAAACGAACATCTACATCATGCATATATGACTCAAAGCTTACATGCTATAATGTGGTATTTATTCATAATTTGGTTGCCAAATCTCATGCATGCAATGCACGTGTACCTTACTTTAGTCCAAATGGTGTTTGTGTGTGTGTGTTGTGCGTGTTGAGGTGCAAATTGTCTTTTTTGGTACACGTTAAGCTTGTTCTCCCGAAATTTCAAGCCACGCCTTGTTATGCCGAAAATTCAAGCTAGTGTCTCTGTCTATTGCGCTGCAAAACTCCCGCCTCTTCAACCCGCGCCTTTAGCCCAAAATATTTAAGATATATCTTTGTCCCGTTGTGCTCCGACAACTCCCTCCATCTCAACCCGCGCCTTGCTATTCCGAAATTACAACACGCACGAAAACTCCCACCTCCTGTGAAATCCTGATACGCGAAATGCCCATGGTACCCCTGAACAGAAAGAACCGCCTCAAAGCGGTGGGGGTACTTTCGTAACTTACCCCACATTTCAGACAAGCACGTCCCTAAGCCATGGTTCCCCACTGCCATCCCATCCGCCCACGTCCGCCACCTAGCTGGATCCTCTTCCCCGACGACATCGTCCAGAGCAACACCTTGACATCCCTCATCCACCGTACCGGATGAGGATCCGTCATCGATCTCATCATCTCGCCGGTTCAGCCACCCCGTCCTCCACCTCCAAGGAGCTGCCCCGACGTTCCCCTCGTCTTTCGCGCAACCTCCATTCCCACACCACCGTCTTCACCTGCACCACCGGAAGAGCATCATCATCACCGTTTCCTCGGATGAAGCTGCAGCCTAATCGGCGCCACCAAACAGGTTGTACACTAATCGTCGCATTTTCTTCTTGATTCAATCTGACGGTGCTGCCGGTGCTCGGTCCTGAGCTGACACGGCGTGGCTCCATCCACGACGACGTCGCCGGCCATTTCCTCCACGACGTTGCTCCCTCGGCGGTGACGTCCACATCAGTAGGAGTTGCTGCTGCTTTAGCTCTTGCTCGCATTGCTGCTCTGCTCTTGCTCTCGGTCCCCTGCCTAGTCTACTCTTGCTATTGTTGTTGCTCGTGCTGCTGCTCTCGCTCTGCTCTTTCTTGCGATGTTGCTCCGATTTAGCTACACTTCAGTCGACTGAATCGACTTTTCGGTCAGTCGATTTTCAGGGGGTGGGGGGGCTCGCCGGGGTGAAGGAAGAACCAGCCATAGCGGGGAGGGGGGCTCGTCGGAGAGGTACCCCACTATCTATCTTAGAGTTCAGGGTGGGTTGGTGGTCGCTGGCGGTGGCGGGGTCTTGGCGTGGGGATCACCGGAGAAAAAGCTCGGCACAGGGGGCCTAGAGGGATGGCCGGGGCGGCGGTGGACCGGCGGTGGGGAGTGTTTTTGGAGTGGGTGAGGCGGCGCACCACCGGCTGCGGGCGACGGGGGGCTGCTGTTTGGCCGGTGGTGGCTGGCGGCTCAGGGGCGTTGAGGTTGAAGATGAACTGTAGGCCCTTGATGTCGTATCCAACGGCTGCAAAATCAATTGACTAGAGATGGAAAAGTCAGTCGACCAACGTGTAGCCTCACCTTGCTAGTGCGTTCAGTTTCGATAGTTAAGTTCAGTTTGGACAGTTAAGTTCAGTTTTGACAGTAACATTCAGTTTCGACAGTTAAGTTCAGAGATGAGCGGCTGATGTATTTTACATCTAGCACTTTGTGGTTATAAATTTTACGTCATGTATTGGAGATGCTATTAGAATTCCACTCAGGTTAATGTTGTCTGTCTTGTCCTGCTTCAGCCTCGGCGTCGTACAACTCACCGGAGCTGCTCCAACGACAAAACCTTCCATCATAGTGGAGCAGTACCTCGGGCTCCATCTCCAGACGCCTAAGATCTTCTTCCCATCCTCCGACAGCCAAGTCAGCCAGAGCATCCTCACCGGCCAACCCAATCACGCTGAGATCGACATGGCTTCGCCAAAGAGGTTGTACACTTGTTTGCATCTCTTTTTTACTCTACATGTTATATATATTATCCAGTGAGTACTCCTAGTAACGGGAAATACGATTATTTTATCCTACTATATGACAAGAAGTGAGGTACCAGGCAACTTAGCTATCTGTGATGGACTCTCTTGAACGCCATCATTATTAATCTCTGCGCGTTTGAGCTGTGCATTTGTCTATGGGCCTGGGAGTTGAGCTAGTATGGCAGTGGCCTGGGTCCAAAGTAATAGAAGTAGCACAAAAACATTTTTTTAGTGTAGGATTTTCCTTGCTCAAGCCTGCCTACTGGAATCGCCAGTGCTTGAAAGGAAAAGTGAATGAAAAACATGGGAATTGGAAAGTTTCCTATGGTACTACTTTTCATGAATTTGGTGCAAAGGAATGGAGCAAAGGAAAACTGTAGGATTTGTTCCTTTAGTGTCTCCTTGAAAGAAAAAATGTAGGAATTCTAATATCCACTTGTCCTCCTATTCATATAACTATTCATCAAGCACAAGACTAAGAGATAGTAGCATAATAACATTATAACCGTACATTTTCTTGTAGTTTGACTTAATCTCACCATGCTTTTTTGCATCCTGTGATCTTCCAATTGTTGTGAATCAAACACCCAGATTGGCGGAAATCCTGTGTTTTTAAATTCTCTGTTTTGCACATGCATTCCTATCCTATTCCTGTCTATTTCCTATCCCTGAATTGTTAGAATCCTCAAATTCAAACAAGCCCTTACTCAATTACTTCTTCTACAGATATGTGTCAAAGAAAACCTTGTGTGGTTTGTGCTGCTCCTGCGGCACTGTGTTCCACCCCAGCTCAGCTGCTCCAAAGATGGAAGGGTTCACCACAGCAGGGATCTGCTCTCCAGACTATCTTTCGCCGCCTTAGATCTTCTTCCCCGCCGTCGGCAGCCACGACAACTGCATTACCATCATCAACTAAGCAGATGACCTTGAGGACTACACGGGTCCGCAAGAGAGGTCACACTCTTCCGTGTCTGCTTACGTTATGCGTCGCTTGATGTGATGACATGCTACATTATCGTCGTGTTCACGTATTAGACTCTGAGTCAGGTCCAAACTAATGCTGAAACTTGAGTTTTTAAATGGTTGCGGGGTACATATTGGGGCAACAATCAGTACTATTTGTCTACTATCTGGTTAATCTCGGGTGTCTACTATGAGTTTCATGTTGGGTGCAAACAAACATTAAAGGAGCCATTATCTGTATTTTTTAACTAAAGCTATTATCTGCCTGCTATCATTGGTTTTGGGTCCATCCACAGTTTGCTACCATCACTCTGGATTTGTGCATGCACTCCTTACATAATTTCACTATGTTTTATCCCTATGCTTGCCAGTTATTGTACACAATGTAACTGATCATGTAGAGCAAAAGAGACGAGCCATGCGTGGCAATAAAATTTCATGCAGACGTTGCTCCATGGTGGGCGCAAAGGCAGCCCCCCTCCACCCATTTTGGATCGTAATCAAGAGGAAGATAACTGGTCTGAGGGGGATTCAGAAGGAGAAGACCACTCCTATTTACCCCATGAGGTCTTCGCTCTAACTTGGCATACTGATGTTGGTAATATCATGCATATGGTGACTTGCATTGCTTACTGTATACATTAAAGATGCCATCTGCTTAGTTTAGACATGCTTTGTGTCAATGCCATCTGTTTAATTTCTTTATCGTATATGTGAATCATGCAATGCCATCTTTTTTAGCCAGGCATCATATATGTGAATTTTGCAATGCCACCCTGGTTAGCCAGTCATCTTATATGTGAATTATATCATGCCATCATTTTTTTATTACATGTTAAATTTGTCAACAATTTTAGTACATCCAATTACTCTTCCTATGCATCAGCCATTCGGCATGGTCATGGAAAAATCTGGAGTGGAAACATGGTCTTCAGAGCAGACAATGCTATCTGACGAAGCACATGTCTTGCTTGTTACCGGCAGCTCCTCAGAGGAGGATTCAGAGACAGATGACCAGTCATATCCCCCCCCCCCGAGGTGCATGCTCTCACTTGGCAGGGTTATGTTGCTCATATCGTGCGTATGGTATCTTGCATTGCTATGTCATTTGCTTAGTTAGACATGCTTTGTGTGAATGCCACCTGTTTAGTGTCTAATTACCATATATGTGAATTATGCAATGCCATCTTGTTGCAAGACATTATATATGTGAATTATGCAATGTTATCTTGTTGCAAGGCATTATGTATGTGAATTATTCAATGCCATGCTGTTTAGGCAAGCGTCATATATGTGAATTATATCATGCCATCCTTTTTTTGTATTTCTCATTGCTTTTGTCGATAATGTTTGTATATTCAACTGCTCTTCCTGTGCATCATCCATTTGAATTGGTGATGGAGAAATCTGGAGTGAAAACAAGGTCTTCAGAGCAGACAATGTTACCTGCTGAAGCAGATATCTTGCTGGTTACAGATAGCTATTCAAAGGAGGATTCAGAGGCAGATGACTAGTCCTATTATCCCCCTGAGGTGTATGCTCAAACTTGGCAGGGTTATATTACTCATATCATGCATATGTTGTATTGCAATGCTTAGTTTTTACATCATATACACAATATTGAATGCCATCTCCTTAGTTGACACATCATATATGTGATTGCCTTCTGCTCACTTCCTTGGTATATAAATCATATATTTGAATTATGTCATGCCATGATGTTTACATAGACAGCATGTATCTGAAGTATGGCATGCCAACCCATTTTCTAAAGACGTAATATAGTTATATCATCTCATCCTATTTACATAGTCATCATATTTTAAATTATGCCATTCTATCCGTGAATTATATCATGCCATCATGTTTCCATCGACGGCATATTTGTGATTTATGGCATGCCAACCACTTTAATATACACATCATATAGTTATATCATGTCATCCTGTTTACACAGTCATCATATTTTGAAGTATGTCATTCTATCCTGTTTAGTTAGCCATCATACATGTGAAATTGTGTCATGCTATCATGTTTAATTAGCCATCATATATGTGAAATTATGTCCTGCTATTCTGTTTGGTTAGACAACATAAATGTGAATTATTTCATGCCCTGTTTTCTTCCCTACTATCCATTGCACCTGTCTATCTTACAATGTCTGTACATTCAATTACTTTTCTTGTTTATCAGCCATTTCAATTAGAAGGAGTGATGGCAGTATCTGTGGGAGTAAAAACACGGTCTTCAGAAAAGATCGTGCTAAATGTCGATGCAGATAGAACCACGGTTGTACTTGCCCAAGAACCAGTCCCACCACACATAACCCACACTCATGCAGATTGTACCCCTACCCAGTTGGACGGAGAACCAGCTACACCCCTTCTAACCCCAACCCCAGCAGATAGTAACCCAGTTCCCGTTGACACAGCACCGTCTCCACCATAGAGCACCCAAACACCAGCAGTTAGTAAGGCAACTGCAGTGCCCAAAGCACGAGGACCACCACTCCGAACCCCAAGTCAATGCTTAAAGCAGAAGAAGAATTGTTCTCAGGTCAGGTTCTGTAGCTATGGTTCATACTACTTTGCTCTTGCATCACTGTATTTACTCATACCAACTAATTTCAAATTTGAAGGATGCAACTGAAACTCCAATGGCGCAACAGGTATGTTTTAAACCTGTTTCTTTAACGTGTTTGGTTGTTTGCTGTTGTAACTTTCTCTATGTTGATTTCAGTTTCAATTGAATAAACAGTTATGTTCTCATGCCATGCACATTACAAGTGTTGTTATTGCTGTGTAGTTTCCCACACTTATATTCTGTCTATGCTGCTTTGTCTTAAATAGATATGCTTCGAACTGTATATATATTGATTTGGCAACATAAACTAGAATGATATAGACCATACAGTGACCATACTACATAGATATATGTTTGTTTCATGTTGTTATCCTGTCCACCTTACTACTGAACTGGTTTACCAAAATGAGTTTCATATACTACATTGTAAACCTGTGATGTGTTTGTTTGTTTCTCTTTTAGAATGCGGATAAAATATTGGAGAAGAGAAACCCGTTATGCAATGGTAAAGGAAGTAATGCAGATAAGGTTCAAGATAGTGAGACATCCCTATTGGTCTCCAAGAAAGCTGATAAAAACTATATTGAAGACACTAAGACAACCCCAAAGTCCTGTCTTGATGTAGTGTTCGAGTTACTGGCTACTACTGCTGGCACCAGCTCTTTGAACTCGTTGCCTGAATCAGTTCGGCTTCTTGAGTCTCAACTTCAAGTTGAAAGACATCGATCATATGTTATGCGACAGGAAGCCAAAGGACTGAGGAAGTCCCTGCAGAATTCAGATGCATACTTTCTGGTGCAACAGCAAGTGCTGGAGGACTTAAGCGCCAAACAAGAGAAAGTTAATAAGCTTGCTAAGTATCTTGCCAGCATTATGGGTACCCAGGATACTGTTTCTTGAGCTCTTCTGAAGTGGTTTCAGTTCTGGACTTGTTTTGCTACGGCGTTTATATGCTGCTGTGTTCCCTATGTTTGCACTGGTGGCGAACTTTGATGCCCAGTGGATGTAATATGTGTAATAGTCGTCATAGCCTAGCGTAAGTTGCTTGCTTATTTATTTCCTTATTGTTTTGTTTATTCCTTTGCTTGTAGTAAGTGCAGTTCTTTTTCCACGATTTGCTAGTGGCCTCAATAACCTATTTTTTTAAACTAGGCCACAATAACCATGGGCTACATATTTACTGTAGTTACCATTTCCCTCCCACGGGCTATAGGAACAATGGGCCTTCTACATGTCGTACAAACAATGGGCCTTATACGAGTCGTAGACACAATGGGCCCTCTACGGGCCGTTTCATAAATGGGCCTTGTACGGGCCGTATGATCGGTTGGCCAAACATGGGCCAATAACAGACCGCATTATGGCCGTAAACGGGCTAGAGTTGGAATCGTCTATTCATGGGCCAACCATAACGGGCCGTCGTTAACGGTCGTATTTGATGACGCTATGAAAACGGCCCAACGTATTAACTGGCCACAAAACGGGCCAACTGTAACCTCGGGCTGAATTTAGCCCACAAGCAGAAAATGACAGTAACGGGCCATAAGTAAACGAATGCTGGAAATGAGCCCAAGAGTAAATGGGCCCTGAGAAGGCCGAAGATAACATGGGCTGGAAATGGCCCAACGGAATAACGGGCCGTTAATGGGTATAAAGTGATACACTGTTCATTACGGGCCAGTTTCACCATGGGCCGTTAATGGGTATAAAGTGATACACTATTCACTGCGGGCCAATTTCACCACGGGTCGTTAATGGGCCAAGAGTTACAAAGGGCCTCATATGGGCCGAAAGACGTCATGGGCCATACATGGGCCAGAAGTGAAAATGGGCTAGAATCATATTGGATGGCCCAGATGACGCTACTAGGCCTGATTCGGATAGGGCATAACGGGCCTTGGGTTAGCGGGCTATAAATGGGCTATGTGCGAACAGGCCGTTAATAGGCTTTCCATGGGCCGCCCCGCCACCTTTTGACCAAGTCAAATGGGCCGGCCTTTTCACAGGAATGGGCCTCTATTGGGTCGTGCCATGTGTCGACGTATCATAGGCGTCTTCTGTCCAATGAGTGGATGTTATCTGTCCCAACGATGAGCCGACACGTGTTTCCTCCAGCCAATGATGATTTTACACGTGCAAAATCCCCATTGGTCCAGGCTGTTAACGGGTTAGCGGATCCAAAACCTGACCTAATAGCTCAATGGCGTTCCGTTACGGTGGATGCCACGTGTTGGTCACCCTTGACGAAAGCACTTCTGTGACGCGTGATTTATCATCATGGAAGTGGACACTTCCGTGATGATAATTTTGGTAATGTCATGGAAGACTTCTACGACAGCACAAGTATGACTATCTTGATTCTGTCATAAAATCGTCATGGATGTACATGCATGACAAAAAATGCGACCTACTGTGACAAACATGTATCATCACGGAAGTGTATTTTTTTTGTAGTGAGTAGAGGCGGTAGTACCGCTCGCAAGCGGTACTACCGCCCCTACCACCGCTGCAATACCGCCCTGGGTCTAGATCATGCTCTGCCTCTAGCCTTCCCTTTCTGCACGGCTGTACCGCGAGGGGGACCGGTAGTACTGCTGATCCCAGCGGTAGTACCACTGCCCCCAGCGGTAGTACTGCTCTTTGCGGGGCTGAATGGGGGGTAACGGTTGGATTGTTTCCCCCCTTATTAAAGGAGGTCTTCTTCTCCAAGTTGACCTACCTCTTCCTCCCCAAGCTCCATTGATGCTCTAAGCTCCATTTTCGCTCGATCTCTCTCCCTATCCAATCAAACTTGTTGATTCTCTAGGGATTCGTTGAGAAGGCCTCGATCTACACTTCCACCAAGAGAAATTTGTTTCCCCCCACTAATCCCTTGCGGATCTTGTTACTCTTGGGTGTTTGAGCACCCTGGACGGTTGAGGTCATGGCGGAACCATAGTCCATTGTGGTGAAGCTTCGTGGTGTCATTTGGAGCCTCCAATTAAGTTGTGAAGATTGCCCCAACTTTTTTTGTAAAGGCTCGGTCGCCGCCTCCAAGGGCACCAATAGTGGAATCACGACATCTCGCATTGTGTGAGGGCGTGAGGAGAATACAGTGGCCCTAGTGGCTTAGTGGGGAGCATTGTGCCTCCACACCGCTCCAACGGAGATGTACTTCCCTTTAAAGGGAAGGAACTTCGGTAACACATCCTCGTCTCGATTAGTTCCACTTTTGGTTATATCTCTCCTTTACTTGTGCAAGCTATATTGTGTTATATCCTTTGCTTTTTTGTATGCTTATTGTTGTTGCATCATATAGGTTGCTCACCTAGTTGCATATCTAGACAACCTACTTTGATGCAAAGTTTAATTTGGTAAAGAAAAGCTAAAAATTGTTAGTTGCCTATTCACCCCCCCCCCCGCCCTCTAGTCAACTATATCAAGCATTTCAATCTTTCGGTATGGGTGATTTTTTCGTAAGAACCTATGATGACGCAAATACACGGTTTTGCACGAGTTGGGAAGTCTTCTGCTAGCTGTCCTATCCATGCGTGTGACACACCCTACATCTCCCTTTGTTTTCTGCCCTGATGTGTTGCCTAATGCCGGCATATCTTGAATGGTGTGCACCAGCATCGCATGTAGATCGAAAATCTCCTTTTTGAAAGCATCATAACATTTTACAGCAGGTGCATCTATCCACACTGTCAGTAGTTCTTCTACCAATAGCTGAAAGTAAATGTCGATGTCATTTCCAGGTTGCTTCGGGCCTTGGATAATCATTGACATCATAATGTATTTTTTCTTCATACACAACCAAGGAGCTAGGTTATATATGCACAGAAGCATCGGCCGTGTGCTGTGATTGGTGCTCATATCGCCAAAAGGATTCATCCCATCAGTACACTCCCCGAGCCTTATACTTCTAGGATCCTTGGCAAAGTCTTCAAACTTGTTGTCGATTAATTCCCACCGAGCCCCATCTTTCGGGTGCCTCATATACTTATCCGCAATTCGCTCATCATGATGCCACCGCAACCTCTTTGCCTCTCTAGGGTTTGCAAACAATCGCCTCAATCTTGGAATTAAAGGCAAGTGCCAAAAAACCTTGAACGAGATTCATGTCTTGATCTCGTCGTCCAATTTGTACTTGTCCTTTGCTCTCCTGCGCTTGTATCGTGCATGCTTACATTCGGGGCATGCACGCAAATCTTTGTACTCACCACGGTACAATATACAATCATTCACACAAGCATGTATATTCTGTACTTCAAGTTCCAATGGGCAGACAATTTTCTTCGCTTCATTCGTGCTTCTGGGGAGCACATTATCTTCTGGAAGAATTTCTTTGAAAATACCTAACATCTCAGTGAAGCCCTAGTTTGATAGACCATTTGTTGCTTTAAATCTAAGAAGCACCAGGGTGGCACTCAACCTGGAATATTTCTTTTTGCAACCTGGATACAATTCTTACTTGGAGTCCGCATCAATGGTTGGCAGATCCTTGTACCCAATAATATCCTTGTCTAGGCCCTCGAAATCTGCAATCATAGCAGCAAAATCTAGCATATCAAGATCCTTGTCATCTACGTCGACGTCTTGGTTTTCCAATGGGCATTTCGGCTTTCCGGTGTTCCATTCGTAGCTTGACGCCTCTGCCCTGATGTTAGATTCAACATCCATGTGACACTGATCGGGGTTTCGCATCTCACAGCCCTAGGTATCTTCATCCATGACCTCGTCTTCATCGTGTCTGGTCCAACGTGTATATCCATCCATGAATCCCCGAGAGACTAAGTGCCACTGGACATCTGCAACTACACATGACTCTATATTGGCACAATCAGCACATGGACACATGATGTAATCCGCATCACAAATTCTCCTCTTTGTACTTTCAGCGAAATTCATAAACTCTGTCACGCCACTCAAAAAATCTGCAGTATGCTGATCCATCATCCATTCAAATCGTGCCATCTGCACCACGCAAATGGTAATTAAAAACCAAAACAACAACATTGATACATGGATTAACTGTTGCCTAATGATGCGTGCATAAATCACAAGGCTTTATTTTCATAATTACTGAGGGCGCTCCATATTGTTATCCAGACGTGCAATGACAAAAATTCATGGCCAGTCAATTTACACGTAGAGTACTAGTACAACACTACCCTTAGGAATATGATACCTTAATTAAGCCACTCACGAAAAGAATACCTTAATTAAGTAGCCGTGCGGCGACCTCCACCCAGTAGACAAAGAAGCGCGATGCGGCGGCACGCCGAGACAGCACGGTTGAGGAGCAAAGCTTAGTATGGCTCCCGCCTAAAGTTCAACCTCCACTATCCCGCCATCGACCGCGATGGATGTGCTCGAATCACGCCGTTGTCGACCTCGACAGCTGAGCTCCTCCTATCTCCTGCCGCAGATCGAGGATTGACCTCCTATGACGCTGCCACCGCCCACTGACCAAGGATTGACCTCTTCTCCGGTAGCCCTTGCCTAGGCCGCCGCCGCCATCTCTAGATGTGTACCGGCTGTTTTTTTTTACGAATATCCGCAGAGCGGCTATTTGCATGGTATCAGTTTAACTCAATTATATGTACAGGGTAGTACATCACATACGGTTATATAACGGCAACCGTGTCTCACCTACGTTGTCTTCTCACATGGTTTGGTGCGCAAATCGTGTGTGACGTTGTAATACCTGACACAAACGACATGTATAAACAGTGTGTCGTATACTCCAACATATAGTGCCATAAGTAGTTCCCGACCGTTAGCTTATCCCAACCGTTTCCCCATTTCCCCCAAATCCCTACATAGCCTCCAAATTGCCTCGCATGGAGCTGACATTGGGGGAATGCGGGCGAGTGGTCCTGATGGTTTCGGTGCGACTACTCCTGCTTGTATCGCCGCCACAACGGCGCTCACTGCCGAGCACTTGCCTAAGGTCATCAGAAGGCAGGTGTACTATAGATCAGAATCGTCCTCTTAGGTTCCAATCTATCCCAATCTTTTTAGCATGTCCAAAGTAGCTCCTTGTTGAATCTGTCCTGAATTGAACCCCCCCCCCCCAGGAAAGCAATCTGCCACTGGACCTGGAACATGACTCCAGACTCCCGCAACACAAGTTCGACTCTGAGTTTTGCGCCACCGAGAAGTACCAAAAGCTGAATTGTGTGCACGGGCTCACTCCCGCTCGACGTGTATGCATGGAGGGATTCAACATTGGCAGGCGGTTTCTCAGTTGCCCCTTAGAGGTTAGTGCTAAGTTCATCATTTTACTTGAGTTAATGCCACCACTCATCCTGAATACTATTTAACATTGGCAGGTATATGAGGCTTGTGCCTTTGTTAACTGGCAGGATGAAGAATGGCATGGCAGGGCTCAGAGTGTTATCACTAACCTATCAAAAGATAACTGAAAGAGCTGGTTATCAACTAGAGGGGGTGAATAGGCAATTTTTATGAAAGTCTTCAAAACATGGGAGTTTCAAAGACAAACAATACAAATGACTCTATTCATATGCAGCGGAAGGTAGACAACACTAGGCAAGCCATAGTCAAGTATTCAATGAAGTGAAAGCACGAAGACTATTAGCAGCTAGGTAGTAAGTATTAGGATGGAAGATAGTATAAAGCCAATCAGAACAAGTAGTCACTCAATGAAGTCAAACAGATAATGCAAGAAAGCAATGACTTCACAAGGACAAACTGTAAGTAAAGAGAAGTGAGATATAGAACCAGTAGCCTAGAGAGGACAGTGATTTGTTTGACCAGTTCCAGTTGCTGTGACAACTATACGTCTGGTTAGGGAGGCTGATGTTTAACTCAGAAGACTGCGTCTTCACCTTATTCCCGTTGAGCTAAGGACACTTAGTCCCCGCCAAATCACTCTGGTAAGTCTTCAAGGTAGACTTCCAAACCTTCACAGACTTCGTTCACCGGCAATCCACAATGACTCTTGGATGCTCAGAACGTGATGGCTAACCGACTAGAGGATTTACAGTCCTCAAGTGTAACAAGTCTTCAGATCATGCAGATAGAAAGACTTCAGTGATGCCAAACACTCTTTGGGCTCTGGGTGGTTTGGGCTTTGTCCTTGCAAGGATTCTCCCTCAAATGCTTCGGAGGTGGATTGCTCTCAAACGACAAAAGTCATGCACTAACTCTGAGCAGCCACCAATTTATGGTGTATGGGGTGGGGTATTTATAGCCACTAGGCAACACGACCTGATTTGTCCGAAATGACCCTGGGTCACAAAGGAACTGACACGTGTTCCAACAGTCAGATTTCGAACACACGCGGCAGCTTGACTTGGGCTACAAGTAAAGCTGACTCATCCAACTTTGGATAAGATTTGCACTCATTGTCTTTGCTCGAAGACATAGGATTTGGTTGAGCATCACTTTAGTCATTCTGACTTTGTTCACTTGGACCCCACTTAATAGTGCGGTGGTTCCTATGACTCAACAAAGAAGAAAAAGAAACAACGAAACATTTAAGTCTTCGCGCTCCAAAGTCTTCATGCAATGTCTTCTCATGTCATAGACTTCACCGTGAATAGCTTCACAGACCACCATTGTCTTCAATGTCTTCACACGTTTTTAGGTGTCATCTCTGGTAGGTAAACCGAATCAATGAGGGACTACTACCTGTGTTATCCTGTAATTCTTACAAACACATTAGTCCCTCAACCAGGTTTGTCGTCAATACTCCAAAACCAACTAGGGGTAGCATTAGATGCACTGACAATCTCCCCCTTTCTGGTGATTGATGACAAACTGGTAGAAGTTTTCAACGGGGATAAAAGTATGTGAAATTGTAAAGGGTTAAGATATTGTCTTCATAGGTGGCAAAAAGGCGCCCCCTGAAGATGTGCATATAAATGTTTTGCTTTGGAATGCAAATGCACATGGCAGGTTGTACTTGTGGAGATCCTCTTCACCTTATGAATACAATACGTCATGCATGAAAAGATATAACTAGGATAATGACACGCATAATGAAAAATGGACGTTTGCAAGATGACTTCATGCGGGATTTATCATCGCACATGTGAAATTTATCGTCGCATCACAGAATAGCAGAAAAAGTAGCATACGACCATCAAGTTTAAGTGTTACAACTCAAAGAACCAAATGTTTCAAAAGCGAGAGTTGTAAGAACTTGGCAAAAGTATAGCAACCACCCATATGGACCCGCTTGAAGACTATCAACTCATATGCTTCTCCCCCTTTTGTCAATAAGGACCACAAAGGTTTGAAGACATAGAGCCTCTACTCACTCCCATGAGGAGTAGGTGAGGCAGCAGGGTCATCGTTGAGGTTTGGTGGTGCAGATGAACTTGGTGCAGTGTCGATACGCGCCGAAGTTGGAGGTGGTGAACTAGCATTATTGGCGTCATCAATGACTCTAGCATTAACAGTTGCCGCGGAGGAGGAGTACTCAGAATCTCCGAGTGATGGAGTCCAATGCAGGAAAGCGTTCCTGGGAGGAGTGGTATCAAACTTGAATCTCTTTGTGAAGCCATCGTCTTGAAGATTGGCTTCAGCACTAAGCAAAGTCAGACTCTTCCTTGACCTCCGATAGGTTTCATGAATGACAAACGAATTCTTGGTGGCAAGATTTCGAATGCGATTAATATCCACCAAGAGGCTTTGCATCTGACGCTTTAGCCAGTAATGATGCTTATCGTGTTTCTGATGCAAGGCCATGAGAAGCTCTCAGTCATTGAGCACACGAGATCTGTTTCGAGGCCTTGGAGCAATAGTGCTTTCAGTGGATTCAGTACGGGCACGATGAGGTGCACGAGTATTTCCAGCCAGAGGATAAACACGAGTGGAAGCATGAACTCCTTCAACATGTTGAGAGAAACTCTTACGATCGACATTGTGAAGACAAATTGCCTCCTTGGCAGGCTCTGGGTATATGGCTTCGACGGACATATCAACCTCTGGCAAGAATATGAGATGGTTGGGCGCAGAGGGCTGATAGTTAACAGCAGAGTGAAGCTTGATCAGATGCATTACCTATGGAGCATAGAAGTTCTGACCAAATATATCTGAGCCAGATGCAGCAAATTGGCGAATGAAGAAATCCTGAGCATTGAAGCTGATGCCATTGAGAATATAGAAGACCAATGTCCTCATTGAGCCTTCAAGCTTCGCTGAGGAAGAATGTCCTTTGATGGGACAGAGAGTTCTCCTGATAATGTGATAAATGGTGCGGGGCAGATACTCTAGATCTTCAACAAAGAATTTCCTGGGATATTTAGCATCCTATGGCAGTGGCTTCATCATACTCAGCATTTGACTCATCTTGGGCTGAGGCTTCTAGAAGATGCTTTCCAAGGCATTGCGGTGGAGCTAACAACCAGGTTCATATAGTTCACCTGGAGTGGACAGGCCAGTAAGCTTAATGAGATCAAGAGCTTTGACTTCATGGTGTACATTGCCTGTCATCCACTCAAGGACCCATGTCTTCGGATCCCTGTTGTAGCCGCGGATGTGAAGTGTAGCATAGAATTGTAGTAGAAGCTCTTCATTCCAATTTTCCTTGTCGGTCACGAACTGTAGAAGGCCAGCATCTCTGAAGCAGTCTAGGGCTTCTTCCAAACAGGGCAGTCCAGCAATTGCTTCGCGGTCTAGACGCATATGGGGAAAGATGCGCCCTTGATTGTATAGGACACAGGAGTAATAACTGCGCTGCTGATAACTCCAGAACCGATCAGATGATATTCTTGGCTTGGAATATGGGTTCTTGGCTCTGTCAAAGAAAGTGTTGTGTGCTATGAAGCCATTGACGTTGAATGATCCTAGCGCAGATGCAGTACCTGGAAACCTTGGTGGCCTTGGTTTTGGCTTCTGAACCTGTGGCCTGTGCTCCACATGGTAATCAAATTGAGGTCCGGGAGCAGGCGGAGGAACCAGAATTGGCCATCTGACAGTGACAAGCTCACCTTGATAAAATGCTTGCTCAATGGTGTGTGGCCTTTGTGGCGGTACAGGAGCAATGGCATTGGCAAGGGTGTGTGTGCACATTGGTTGCAGGTGCATCATTGGCTTCAGGCACCATGTTCACTGCAGGCGCCACATTAGCTTCAGCCATGACAATGTCATTGGCTTCAGTAGTGTTGTTGGTGGCCGCCTCAGTATTTTCAACCTCCACTTGAGTAGCTGGAGGGACGGGCGCAGACACGTTCTCCTTGAGAACATCTTCTTGGTTGGTAGGGGGTGTGGCAACACGTTCTTCTTCTTGACGGGGTTCTTGATTTTCATCAGCTGATGCAACCGGTATGTCTTCAGCATCTTTGGCTTCAGACTCAGAGACATTCACAGTAGAAGTGGCTTCAGGAAACACTTGTCATGCTATCGAGTTGGGTTGTACTTCTTCTTCTGGAACGCTTGATGGATCGACTTGTGGCCTTGGTCCTTTGCGAAGCCTGCAAAAAGCGGGAGACGCCTTTGGAGAGGGAGTTGGATGGACCACATAGTCGTCATCATCCTCAAGCACTGGATAGGTGACTTGAGATGGGGGAGTACTCGGTGAGGTTTGACTTGGAGTTGCTGGTTGGGGGCGGTCAGCCCATGAAGCATCCTGAGTGATTGGCCTCAAAGGATGACCAATACTGATGAGTTCGCTGTTCGTGAGAACAGGCGATGATACCATTTGTTGCTCGATCTGAGGAAGGACTTCATCATCATTTACATTGTCTTGGGGACCAATGTCTTCAGCTGTGATAGGATCAACAGCTGGAACTTCTTCAGCTTCAGGAGCCTCTGTGGAAGCAGGCTAGTGAACAATTAACTGATGCTCTTGGTGTTCGGATGCAGGACAAGCAAAAGAGAGGGGCTCGACAACGAGGGGCTCTGTGGGAGCAGCCCGATCTTTCTTCTTAGTCTTTCTCTTCTTGGTTGGTGGAGCATCGTCAGTGGTGTTCTTGAACTTGTGCTTTCTGGCTTCGGCTTCAGCTGCCCTAGTTTTCTTCAGTTCCGAAGCCACGATGGGGATCTTAGGCTTCGAGCCTGTCATGCTGGCAGGGAAGACAATGTGAGCTGCTTCCTGCCCTGATGCTTCAACTTGTCACACAGCAGGCTTCTTCTTCTTGGCAGCCAGCTTGGGGTCTATGCCAGGACGCCCAAGTGCCTTGCGCTTCTCAGCTTCATTGTAAGCTTGAACACACTTGGCAGCGAGGTTTTTCATTCGCTCGCGTGAACCTTTGGCTTATTCACGTTTCTTGCGAAATGCCTCCTTGAGGTCATGCAACATCATCTTGAAGTTTTGAACATCAGCCACACTGAGCTTGGCTACTATCGGTGTCAAAACCAGCGGATCTGGGTAGGGGGTCCTGAACTGTGCCTCTAAGACTAATGGTAACAGGAGGCGGGGGACACGATGTTTACCCAGGTTTGGGCCCTCTCGATGGAGGTAATACCCTACTTCCTGCTTGATTGATCTTGATGATATGAGTATTACAAGAGTTGATCTACCACGAGATCGTAAAGGCTAAACCCTAAAAGCTAGCCTATGATTATGATTGTTGTCTTTTGTCCTATGGACTAAACTCTCCGATTTATATAGACACCGGAGGGGGCTAGGGTTACACAGAGTCGGTTATAGAGAAGGAGATCTACATATCCGAATCGCCAAGCTTGCCTTCCACGCAAAGGAGAGTCCCATCCGGACACGGGACAAAGTCTTCAATCTTGTATCTTCATAGTCCAATAGTCCGGCCAAAGTATATAGTCCGTCTGTCCGAGGACCCCTTAATCCTGGACTCCCTCAGTAGCCCCTGAACCAGGCTTCAATGACGATGAGTCCGGCGCGCAGATTGTCTTCGGCATTGCAGGGCGGGTTCCTTCTCCGAATACTTCATAGAAGATTTTGAACACAAGGATCATGTCTAGCTATGCAAATCAAATTCCACATACCACTGTGACATCACGCCACGACCCGATAATCTGCTGACAAATCTAATCTGATGACAACTTTTCATAACGTGACATCACGCCACGGCCCGATAATTATTCGAACCGTTTTTCACAACGAGCCACTACACATGCTGCGAGGCGGTTTTATTGGCACGTCTTGTCGAAGCAGAGATCATGTTCCCCTTATCATGGGATTCTCATCAATACAGGTGTGGGTAACCCAACCGCGCTTGTTTAATATGACTCATCGATTTTAGGCAAGTCCCAAACGGTCACGCGGGGGACGCTTGATATTCGTCCTCTTTATAAGGGGGCCAAGGCCTGTCCTTTTCTTCCCACGCTCGATCGTTCACCTCCCGCACCTCGAGTTCTGACACCCAAGGCTCAAGCTAAGCGCTTTGGACCTTCAACCATGTCCGGATCCAACCTTCAAGGTTGGTGGATGCCCTCCTTTGTCACAGAGGAGGACATCAAGAAGCTTAGGGAGGCCAGGTATCTCACCGCTGAAATCCCACACAGGTTGCCTGCTCCAGGGCAGGTCATCCCCACTCCCGAACCCAACGAGAGTGTCGTATTTACTTCCCACTTCCTTTGAGGGCTAGGTTGTAGTCTTGATCCCTTTGTAAGAGGGGTCATGTTCTATTACGGGCTAGACTTCCATGATCTAGCTCCAGGTTCCATCCTTCACATCTTGTCGTTTATCGTCGTGTGTGAAGCCTTCCTCCGCATCACTTCCCACTTCAGCCTATGGCTTAAGACCTTCAATGTGAGGCTGAAGATGATTGACGGGTGCCACATGAAGTGCGGAGGCGCGGTAATAAGCAAAGGTGCCGACGCTCCATGGCCAAAGGGTTCCTTCACGGAAACTTCCGATTGATGGCAACGGGAGTGGTTTTACATCACAGCTCCCCGAGGTACAAAGCGGGTGGCCGCTCCAGCGTTCCGCTTGGGCCCTCCGCTTCAACTGGCATCATGGGTCAACAAGGGGCTGGAATGGGGGCCAGTCAACGATGTGCTGACACTGCAAAGCCGCATCCGAGACCTCCTTAAGAGGGATGTCAGTCTTGTCAAGGTAATGCAAGTAATGCTGGTTCGTCGGGTCCTTCCATGCCAACATCGACCTCTCCGTATGTGGGAGTTCAACCCAGAAGGACCATGAACCATTCAACAATTCTTCGGCGTGATGCTCAAAGAGATGTATGGATCGTTCTTCGGATCACGAATAAAGTGTCCGGACACCATCGAGGATGTGGGTCTCAACTGCAACTGTCCGGATACCCAAGTAAGTAATTCCACTACCAAACACGCCGTCCTTTATGTTTGTTATAACATCATTCTAAAAAATTGTTCTTTGCCAGGACTGGATAAGGAAGGCGGAGAGGATTAGGTGTTCGGCCCCCCTTCCCGAAGGCTCGCCGGATCCTTTATTGACCAGGATGCTTGAGTGCGCACCGTAGCAGGTGCCATCAAGATAAGATGAGGGGAGGAATAGAGAAGCCACAGGTGGGCCTCATACTTTCCACATCCAAATCGGGGGAGTAAGTGCCTCCGCGAAGGAGGATAATCGGGGAGGTGAATATAAAATCCCCTCTCCTCAAGGTAAGAAAAGGGCCGCCTCTGAAGACTTGGAAACGGAGGCTTCCAAACGAGGGAAGAAACCCTCGCCAGGGGGCCCTGCCCCAGAGGGCGTCCTTACTGCACAGTGCCCGCGAGGGGGCCAGCCCTCAACCGAGTCGCAAGTAGAAAGAGTATTTTGGTAAACATATCATGTTTTGTCTCTAAGAATAATAACCGAGACATATTTGTTGCAGTCCGGCTCGTAGCCTTCTCCGTAGAGTTCGTCTTCGGGGGATCTCCTTTCAGAGATGATGGAGAGTGAAACACCTCCTACCACCTCCCAGCCACATGGGGCGGATGATCGCGAGGTGTCGTCACGGAGGATTTCTCCTGATCTACCGAGGCCAGAAGTTGATACTTCGGCTGCCCGGAGTCCGGAATATTCGGCTCCCAAGGGGAGCAACAAAAAGAGTCCGGCATTGTCTGGCACACAACTGGACACACTGATGTGTCTTCTGGAGCGAGCAGCCATCTCAGAGACGCATCGTACCTTAATGGGTACGGTGGTTGAGAGGATTTCATCCGCCAAAAGCGGTTTGAATGAAGCTTTTACGAGTCTGCTGAGAGGTTTTGAGGTACGCAGAACATAATATATGTATTTTTGGCGGTACCGCACATGTTAGGTGTGCTCTGTATAGATAGTAGCCTCTGAGACTCTGGTTGCCATCTAGAGGTGGCAAACAGAGGATCATAATCCCAGGTACTAATCACGCTGCTTTTATGTCTAGGCGGCTGAGGGTCCGGCGGCAGCTTGACGTGGCAGATGCCGACATCGCGCTTGTTAACAAGTGGCTTGACGAAGCCCAGGGTATGTATGTTCGGCTTGTCAGCAAATGTTAAGAGGAGCATGATGCTAGTATCTATAATATGCTGTGACTGCAGATGGAGTTGCTGCCCGTAGAGACCCTTCGGGTGGAGCTTGCCCGAGCCAAGGAACAAGCCCGAATAAGTGATGCGGCCGCACTGAAGGCGGTCGAAGAGTTAAGAGCCGAACAGGCTGCTTGTCGCCAGAGAAAAGAAAGGATAGCCAAGATGGTTGTTGAGATGAAAGATGCCGCCGACCGCTATGAGCTCCTTGAAAAGGAAAGCCAATCGAAAGCGGCTGACCTGAAGAAGGCCCTGGAGGTAGCCAAGGAAACCCCTCTGAAATGAGAAGGATAAGGGAGGAGCTTTGTGAAGCCGGAGATATCACGGCTGGGAGGCCCTATTTGTTGCAGATGAAGTTCGGAGATCCAAAGTATGTCCCTCTGGACCAGTTGTGGAGTGCTGCAGACACGTATGCGGACTTGGCAAAGAGTGCTGCTGATGTGACTGAGTTTTACAAAGATCGGAAAGACCATGAGGTAGAAAGTTTATTCTAGTCGCAGTTCGGTGCCCCGGCATGTCCGCTGCCGTTGAATGAGAGAATGGCCTCATGGGCCGAGCTCCATAGGTTGTCCGGGCTTGCCATGAGGTCTGTCGTGGATCATCTTTGGCCGAGGGGGCCAAGGTCGGACAGTTATTTTGGTTTGGTGCAACAATTCCTTGGTGTTGTGTCACATATCGACACCGTGAAGAGGTTGGCATGCATGGAGGGTGCGCGGATGGCCCTTGCCCGTGTTAAGACATACTAGGCAGGGATGGAAGCCACCGCTATTGCAACCCGGGGTCCGGCAGGAGGCCAGGACCCGGCCGAGCACTATTTTGAAGAAGTCCTAGAAGGTGCCCGTGTAATAAAGGCTCAGTGCTAAAAGAGTACTATGTTCGAGTGACATGTATCTGAATTGTAAAGACGATGCTATTTTGATTATAAAGGTTGTGTTTATACTTTTGCCTGAAAGTATTATAGTGCCTCATGTGCGGTCGTTTATGTATGTATGTATATAACCTGAAAGTTTGCAGTCGTCGGCTTCAGCCCCCATGCATATAATGCAGGGGTGTTCGGAAAAGCACGTAATCACACTTGATCCAATGTCTTGGTCCATTAAGGAGGTGATAGCGCGGTGAACCAGGCAATCATACTATATAGCTTTAACACTTTCACTTAGCCATAGGAGTTTGACGGTGGGGCTACTATATAGCCCCTGGTACTTCCGCGTTCATCCGAATGTGGTGCGCGTACGTACATGACCTGGAAACCAGTCCTTTGTTAATGCGGAGGAATCGTGAAGATTCCTCTAAGTCATCAAGTGGTTGACTAGTCTCGCGCTATATCATGACAGTCAGTTTTCGGCTTTCTCTACTGAGGTGCTCACCCAGATGAACCAGGGCACAACCGCAGTAGTTCTCCCGGTGCCCCCTTAGCCGATAGAGTGGAACGTAAGGTAGCAAAACAGGGAGCCGGGAAAACCCAACATTTGACCAAAGACATGATTCGGAGCTGATGCATATAAGGCCAAACTCGCGACGCCGAACACTCCCTAAGGTATTTGGACTTTGTAACATATACTGGGCTGAGTAACGCCCTCGATAATGAGCCCTGTGTTTCCAGGTACATGCATTAGTCTGGCGTGACAAAGTGTCAAGAACGCCAACATCCCTCCCATTGTATTAAGTGACCGGAGGGTATGAAGCAACAAGAGACATTTAAAAAGGTTTACACAGGTCTTAATCTAAAAAGAAACCTTTGAGCGGGGCCCTGCTCCACGTATGCGCCTTTATCTCTGTTGTGCCGTATCCTGGAAGGGTGTAGCACGATGATCATCTGTAAAAACGAGAAAACCCGGGTGAAAGACTTCATGCAAAGAGTTGGTTAATCTGAACGAACCATGAAGATGTGATCTGTTATTGTATTAATAGGGTCAAGCCGAACGATAGGCTTCTTCTTCTTTTCTTTTTTTGCGAGCAGCCCCTAGCACCGCCTATGGGGGTATATCTATCGACCTAAGCTCAAGTTTACCTGGGTTGTTTATATCTGGATGAGCGCCGGACTCGTCTAACCATGTTCATGGTCTTGACGACCGACCATTTATTCTGGTTGGAGGGGCCGTTCAGTGTTCGGCTGCTAGAGCCACCACATATCCTTCCGCACGTAAGGAATGCTCTGTATTTCCGCTAACTGTGATGACGCCACGTGGACCGGGCATCTTAAGTTTAAGATAGGCATAGTCCGGTACTGCATTAAAACGGGCGAAGGCCATTCTCCCGAGCAGTGCATGATAGCCGCTTCGGAATGGAGCGACATCGAAGATTAGCTCTTCGCTTCTAAAGTTGTCGGGAGAACTGAATGCAACCTCTAGTACTAGAGAGCCCATGCAGCGGGCCTCAACGCCTGGTATCACTCCTTTAAAGGTAGTATTGCTCTGGCTGATTCTTGATGGGTCTATCCCCATTTTGCGGACAGTGTCCTGATATATCAGGTTAAGACTACTGCCGCCGTCCATAAGGACTCGGGTGAGATGGTATCCATCAATTATTGGGTCGATCACCAAGGAAGTCAATCCTCCATGCCGGATACTAGTTGGATGATCCCTGCGATCGAAGGTGATCGGGCAGGCCGACCAGGGATTGAATTTGGGGGCGACGGGCTCTACAGTGTATACGTCCCGGAGTGCGCGTTTGCGCCTTCTCTTTGGAATGTGAGTTGCGTAAATCATATTCACTGTTTTGACTTCTGGTGGGAATTTCTTCTGTCCCCCAGTGTTCGGCTGGTGAGGCTCATCCTCGTCTTCACTTGGCGTCTCTCTCCCCTTGTGTTCGGCATTTAGCTTGCCAGCCTGCTTGCAAACCCAATACTCTCTATGGGTGTGGTTTGCGGGTTTTTCGGGGGTGCCATGAATCTGACATAATTTGTCTAGAATCTTATTTAGGCTGGACGGTCCATCTCCATTGCCTTTAAATGGCTTCTTCCGTTGACCGGGTCGAGAGCCCCTAAATCCGGCATTGACCATCATGTTATTTGGGTTGTTTTCATTGTTTTGACGCTTGTTTTTATTGCGTCGTGGCTTCCCGTTGCCATCCCTTACTTCGGATGTGCCTGGGTCGCTGGTGCCGCTACGGGCCAGCCAACTGTCCTCGCCTGCGCAAAAGCGGGTCATAAGGCTTGTTAAGGCTGCCATTGTCCTCGCCTTTTGCTGGCCGAGGTATCTGGCGAGCCATTCCTCCCGAACACTGTGCTTGAAGGCCGCTAAGGCTTCAGCATCCGGGCAGTCGACGATTCGATTCTTCTTAGTAACAAATATGTTCCAAAGTTTTCGGGTGACTCCCCGGGCTGTTGAATTATGTGACTTAAGTCGTCTGTATCCGGAGGTCGGACATAGGTCCCTTGAAAATTAGCCCTAAAAGCATCCTCAAGTTCCTCCCAACTTCCAATTGAGTTTTCGGGGAGGCTTTTCAAGCAGTGCCGAGCTGGTCCTTTCAACTTGAGGGATAGGTATTTAATGGCGTGCAGATCATCTCTGCGGGCCATATGGATGTGAAGGATAAAGTCCTCAATCCAGACCCCAGGGTCGGTCGTTCCGTCGTATGCCTCTATATTCACAGGTTTAAATCCTTCCAGAAATTCATGGTCCAGCACCTCATCCGTGAAGCACAGGGGGTGTGCGGCACCCCTGTATTTGGACGTGTTATGACATAATGTCGACGTATGTTGTGTTTGGTGTTGATTCATGGCTGGTATTCAATCAATATGCTCGTTTTGGTAGCCCTGATCCTGTGTCGAGGCGCACTTCCTAGATCCATAGATGGACCTGGCCATACCGGATGTTTTGTCCAGGAGCTCACGTAAATCATGTGCTGACTTGTTTGCGGCATCATTAGCCGTCCTGTCGCGGCCACGGGGCGGTCGGTCCGGCTGATCGGCCGTTTTATTTTCCGGCTGAATGTGCTCTGTGGCCTCGTCGTCAAATTCGGGCAGCAGCTTGCGCTTTGGTTAGCTCTTTGTGTGGCGATCACCGTCGTATTTTTCTTCAGTGTCAAGCACCTTGTTCCATCTGCGATTGAGCGTATCCTGTGCGGCCTTAAGCCTTTGCTTCTGCTTCTTCAAGCTCCTCGCGGTGGCAATAAGCCTTCTGTGGAGGTTCTCTTGTTCCAAGTGTTTTTCCGGGATGATGAGTGCATCATCGTCCGGATTATTCTCCTCTCCAGAGATAGGTTGATGAGTTTTTCCCCCGGGATCGGCGTCATCTGACGTCAGCTCCGGACTGTGTTCAGCATCCCCTGGCTCATCCTGCTCCAACGCTGGGTCCATGGGGTCGCCATTTCCTTTGGAGTCGACCGGGGTATTATTCCTTCTCGTGATGTTTTTACTGTGGTGGGATTTAGAGCGGCGCCTACGGCGTCGCTTTGATGGCTTATCGAGGTGATTATCCTTCGTTACATCATCGCCATCGCCTTCTTTTGGCGTGTCCACCATGTATATATCATATGATGAGGTGGCTATCCAGCGCCCTATAGGCAGTAGTTGCTGTTCTTCTCCTACATCGTCATCCATACCGTAGATGTCTTCGGAGTTGAAGTCAAGCACGTCGGTTAAGTCATCGACAGTGGCTATTAAGTGGGTGGTGGGTGGGGAATGAATTGTTGCGTCGTCCGCTTCCCACTCAAGCCGGACATAGTTCGGCCAAGAGTCTCCCGACAAGGAGAGAGACCTTAATGAATTTAGCACATCACCCAAGGGCGAGTGTTGAAAGATATCTGCGGAGGTGAACTCCATGACCGGTGCCCAATCAGATTCGATAGGCACGATCGTACGTGGTTCGGATCCTGTAGCCGGAGTCGAGTCCGAGGGTCCGATGATACCGGCCTCATAGGAGGTGGGGTCAGTGTTCGGCTCCAAGGCCGATGAGTGTGCGGCCTCCATGGTGGAGTCCATCCACCCATCCTCGGATGGCATGATCTGCTCCGGATTGATTCCTAGTGCCGCCGCAGGCGCGTTCTCCCGAACATTATCCGATGGCAGATCTAAGTCATGCTCATCGTCACTGTTCGGCGCACGTAACACGGGCTCGAATCCGTCGAAGATCAAGTCTCCGTGGATGTCGGCAGTATAGTTCAAGCTTCGAAACCTGACTTGATGGCCAGGGGCTTAGCTATCGATCTGCTCTAGATGGCCAAGCGAGTTGGCCCATAGTACGAAGCCGCCGAATACGAAGATCTATCCGAGAAGGAAAGCCTCCCCATGGACCACGTCGTTGAAGATGATTAAAGGAGCCATCAAGCCTTATCGCGACGGCACAGTGGAACTCTCAATGGAAGCACCAATGTCGGTGTCAAAACCGGCGGATCTCGGGTAGGGGGTCCCAAACTGTGCGTCTAAGGCTAATGGTAATAGGAGGCCGGGGACACGATGTTTACCCAGGTTTGGGCCCTCTCGATGGAGGTAATACCCTACTTTCTACTTGATTGATCTTGGTGATATGAGTATTACAAGAGTTGGTCTACCACGAGATCGTAAAGGCTAAACCCTAGAAGCTAGCCTATGATTATGATTGTTGTCCTTTGTCCTACGGACTAAACCCTCCGGTTTATATAGACACCGGAGGGGGCTAGGGTTACACAGAGTCAGTTACAGAGAAGGAGATCTACATATCCGAATCGCCAAGCTTGCCTTCCACACAAAGGAGAGTCCCATCCGGACACGGGACGAAGTCTTCAATCTTGTATCTTCATAGTCCAACAGTCCGGCCAAAGTATATAGTCCGGCTATCCGAGGACCCCTTAATCTTGGATTCCCTCAGCCACGTGCTTCTTGAACTGGTCTTTCTCATAGTCAATTTTGTTCTTCAGTTCAACAATATTCTGAGCCAGAGCGAGCTCAGGAGCAATGGCACCTTGGAAGGCGACGCTGATGCCAATTGGGAGCTGAAGATCATCAAAGTTGAGGTTCGGGTTGTCAAACCACTCATCAATGAAATTGTCCAGAATGTTCACATCGAAGAGGGGCAGATCATTGAAGATCTCCTCCTCTTGCTTGCTCTTCATCAGCTGCTCAAGGGCATCATCACCACACTCATCATCCGTTGACAGATCAATGGCTTCAGTCTCGTTCCTCAGAACGGCAGCTGGGGTCAGTGCTTGACCAGAACTCTTGACATTTTTCTTCTGGGGCTTCTCTTTTTTCTTGGAGACTCGAGATAGATCTTCAGAATTAATACTTGGTGCAGGAGGAGCAGTTGCCAATGGCTTCGCACGTGAAGCTTTTGATACAATAAAAGGTTTTGAAGCCTTAGTTTTCTTCTGCTTCTGCGGCTTAGGAGGAGCTGGCGCTTCATGAGAATCTGCATCATCCGCAGAGTGATCCACATTTGCACCTTGGAGGGCAATGTGAGTGATGAGGCCTTCGAGGTTGTAGAAGGGGCTGATTCTGTTTTCATTGGCTTCACGGGTGCCATCATCCCGAGGAGCAGATGGACCGGGGTTGAAGTCAAGTCCAAATGCCTTCTTGTTCTTCACAGCAGAGTCTTTGGCAAACTTGAAGTTGCACTTGAACAGATTGTCTTCATGACACCATAGCAGAGAAGATGGGTCAGCATTCTCTGGCTATGGTTCGTGAACCATGCACGGGTAGAAGCCTTGATCAATGACTTCGGACTTGGACTTGGGTGGAAGATTTTTGTATAAGATATCTCCCCAAGGTTGCTTGATGGCATTCTTCTCGGCATACTCAGCAGTGACAAATCTGTACTTAAACCATTCTTCTGCCCAGTATCTTCGAATCCATTGGATTCGATTTGTGCGTTCACCATAGGTTTCTTCTGGGTCTGTCTTGTACAGTTCATGCAGATTGGTGGCAAATCTTTGGATGTATTTCCACGATGATGTCTGCCGCCCTTTCTAGTTGACTTTTCAGTTGTCATGAAGCTTAATCTGAATGGCTTCAGAACTTGCAAAGGCTTCCGATGGGTGGTCAGACAAGAACTAGCTTTAGGAGAATATATGTAACTCTGTAAGAATTCTGCAAATGAATGCAGACTATGAGAACCAAGGGATTCTCCCACGGACATGTACCTGTGACAGCATTAGAGGTACGAGGGAAGGGGAAGAGGTCATATGCATTCTCAGAAGATTTTGAAGATAAATCAGTTTGATGACATTGACCTCATAACGCGAAGACATTCACTTATTTGTTGTGAGTTGGTTCTAGATTTGTACGAATCCAAGAATAGGTACAAGTGAGAAATCTAACTTGTAGAGAAGCATAAGTGAATAGACTAGGCATAATATGAGATGCAGAACAGGATAGATTCAACTTTGGAAGTATAGAAACTACTTTTGTTGGAAAAGGACGAATGTATTAGATCAAAAAGACTATAAAAGTAAGTTTTAATTACCACACGAAGAACCGCTAGACAGAACGGAGTTGGAGGCCGAGCAGTTCAATCTCCCATGCCCTAACTTAGAGACAGAAGACACCTACGGCGGTGGCAGAGAAGACGAGGTCCGCGGCCGGTGAGGGAGTCCTGGACTAGGGGGTGTCCGGATAGCCGAACTATCACCATCGGCCGGACTCCAAGACTATGAAGATACAAGATTGAAGACTTCGTCCCGTGTCCAGATGGGACTTTCCTTGGTGTGGAAGGCAAGCTTGGCGATACGGATATGTAGATCTCCTACCATTGTAACCGACTTTGTGTAACCCTAGCCCTCTCCGGTGTCTATATAAACCGGATGGTTTTAGTCCATAGGACGAACAACAATCATACCATAGGCTAGCTTCTTGGGTTTAGCCTCCTTGATCTCATGGTAGATCTACTCTTGTAATACCCACATCATCAATATCAATCAAGCAGGACGTAGGGTTTTACCTCCATCAAGAGGGCCCGAACCTGGGTAAAACATTGTGTCCCTTGTCTCGTGTTACCATCCGCCTAGACGCACAGTTCGGGACCCCCTACCCGAGATCCGCCTGTTTTGACACCGACATTGGTGCTTTCATTGAGAGTTCCTCTGTGTCGTCACCGATAGGCTTGATGGCTTCTTCGATCATCAACAACGACGCAGTCCAGGGTGAGACTTTTCTCCCCGGACAGATCTTCATATTCGGCGGCTTTGCACTGCGGGCCAATTTGCTTGGCCATCTGGAGCAGATCGAAAGCTACGCCCCTGGCCGTCAGCTCAGATTTCGAAGTTTGAACTTCACGGCTGACATCCGCGGAGAATTGATCTTCGATGGATTTGAGCCACAGCCGAGTGCGCCGCAATGCACGATGAGCATGATTTAGCTCTGCAGCCGGACAGTGCCCTGGAGGCCGCACATGAGCCCGCTCCGACCCTCGATTCGGAGCCGGCTGCGCAGATTGAGGACGGGTGGCTAGACACCGCCTCGGGGGCTGCAACCTCTACGGCGATGGAGCCGAATACTAGCCTTGTCCCTTGTGAAGCTCGTGACTCCGAGGTGCCGGACTCCTCGCCGGACTCCGTACCTCCTGCGACCCCTCCAATCGAATCCGATTGGGCGCCGATCATGGAGTTCACCGCTGCGGACATCTTTCAACATGCACCTTTCGGCGACATCTTGAGTTCGCTAAAGTATCTCTCGTTATCAGGAGAGCCCTGGCCGGACTGTGGTCAGGACGGTTTGGATGCGGACGACGAAGAAATTCAAGGCCCACCCAACACCCACTTAGTAGCCACTGTCGACGATCTAACCGACATGCTAGACTTCGACTCCGAAGACATCAACTGTATGGACGACGATGCCGGAGACGACCAAGAACCAGCGCCTACTGGGCACTGGAAAGCCACCTAATCATATGACATATACATGGTGGATATCCCAAAGGATGGGAATGGCGAAGGAACAATAGAGGATGACCCCTCCAAGAAACAGCCCAAACGCCGGCGTCAGCGGCGCCGCTCTATATCCCGCCACAGCAAGAATGGAAATTCCGGCACCAGAGATAATAATACCCCAGACAATGCCGAAGACAACCCCCTCCAGCAAGATTCAGCACAGGAGGACGGAGAAGCCAGCCCTCATGAGAGAGCGGCAGACTAAGAGGTAGAGGATGATAATTACATGCCTCCCTCCGGAGACGAGGCAAGCCTTGACGACGACGAATTTGTCGTGCCTGAGGATCCCGTCGAACAAGAGCGCTTTAAATGCAGGCTTATGGCCACGGCAAACAGCCTCAAGAAAAAGCAGCAACAACTTAGAGCTGATCAAGATCTGCTAGCCGACAGATGGACTGAAGTCCTTGCGGCCGAAGAGCATGAGCTCGAATGCCCCTCCAAAAGCTACCCCAAATGCAAGCTGCTCCCCCGATTAGAGGAGGAGGCATATAAACCTGCATCACCAGCGCATAATACGGCTGACTGACCACCCCGTGGCCGCGACAGAGAGGCCTCTAGGCCCTCCACTAGAACCGTACCCCGGCATCGCTCGAAAAGCACAAGGCCACAGGGGAACGCTCTGGACTTGCGAGATATATTGGAGGATAAGGCAAGACAATCAAGATTGATCTACGGATCGCGTGGGCGCCCCATGATACGTGACGACAACCGTTGTGCCGGACACAGCAAGTCCGACCGGGCCGAACACAGTAGACAAAGCTCTTTTGAGCTCCGTCGTGATATAGCCCAATACAGAGGCGCCGCACACCCACTATGCTTCACAGATGAAGTAATGGATCATCAAATCCCCGAAGGGTTTAAACCCGTGAATATTGAATCTTATGATGGCACAACAGACCCCGCGGTTTGGATCGAAGACTATCTCCTTCATATCCACATGGCCCGCGGTGATGATCTTCACGCCATCAAATACCTCCCACTCAAGCTTAAAGGACCAGCTCGGCATTGGCTCAACAGCTTGCCAGCAGAATCAATTGGGTGTTGGGAGGACCTGGAAGCCGCATTCCTTGATAACTTCCACGGCACGTATGTGCGACCACCAGACGCTGACGACCTAAGCCAGACAATTCAGCAGCCAGACGAATCGGCCAGACAATTCTGGACACAGTTCTTAACTAAGAAAAATCAAATCGTAGACTGTCCGGATGCGGAGGCCCTCGCGGCCTTCAAACATAACATCTGCGACGAGTGGCTTGCCCGACACCTGGGACAGGAAAAGCCGAAATCCATAGCAGCACTCACATCACTCATGACCCGCTTCTGCACGGGAGAGGACAGCTAGCTAGCCCGCAGCAATAACCTCAGCAAAAATTCTGGCAGTCCGGATATCAAGGACCGCAATGGCAGGTCGCGTCGCAACAAGAACAAACGCCGCATTAACGGCGACAATAATGAGGATACGGCAGTCAATGCCGGATTCAGAGGCTCTAAACCCGGTCAGCGGAAAAAACCATTCAAAAGAACTACTCCGGGTCCGTCCAATTTGGACCGAATACTCGATCGCTCGTGCCAGATACACGGCACCCCCGAAAAGCCAGCTAACCACACCAACAGGGACTGTTGGGTATTCAAGCAGGCAGGCAAGCTAATTGCCGAAAACAACGACAAGGGGCTGCATAGCGATGACGAGGAAGAGACCCGGCCGCCGAATAATAGAGGACAGAAGGGTTTCCCCCCACAAGTGCGGACGGTGAACATGATATACGCAACCCACATACCCAAAAGGGAGCGGAAGCGTGCACTCAGGAATGTATACACGATGGAGCCAATCGCCCCGAAGTTCAACCCATGGTCCTCCTGCCCGATCACTTTTGATCAAAGGGACCACCCCACCAGCATCCGCCATGGCGGATTCACCCCATTGGTTTTAGACCCAATCGTCGATGGATTTCACCTCACCAGAGTCCTGATGGATGGTGGTAGCAGCCTGAACCTGCTTTATCAGGATACAGTGCGCAAAATGGGCATAGATCCCTCAAGGATTAAACCCACAAAGACGACCTTTAAAGGCGTCATACCAGGTGTAGAGGCCAATTGTACAGGCTCAGTTACACTGGAAGTGGTCTTCGGATCCCCGGATAACTTCCGAAGCGAGGAGTTAATCTTCGACATAGTTCCGTTCCACAGCGGCTATCATGCTCTGCTCGGACGTACCGCGTTTGCAAAGTTCAACGCGGTGCCGCACTATGCATACCTCAAGCTCAAGATGTCAGGCCCTCGAGGAGTCATCACGGTCAATGGAAACACTGAACGCTCTCTCCGAACGGAGGAACATACAGCGGCTCTCGCTGCAGAAGTACAGTGTATCCTCTTAAGGCAATTCTCGAGTCCGACCGTTAAGAGACCGGACACGGCTAAACGCGGCCGAAGTAACCTACAACAAGACCACCTGGCACGTTCCGAGCACGCGTAGCAATGCGGCCCCAACCCCAGCCCCTGCAAAATTGCAAGACTGGTCCTTCGCGTACATCATTACGCTCTGGAGATACCATGGGCATAGGGGGAGGGGCACGACCACGATAGGCCCAGAATGCGGCTTAACCACACCAGGGGCTCTCAAGTGTGTCGTTCTTTTTTTCCTTTTTTTACCCATAGGACTCTGTTCATCAGAGGCCCTGTCCGGCAGTAGACCTGCCGAACTCACGATGCAACAGCCAGGGAAGGAGAAAGGCTACGACGAATATCCAGGTGGTCTCCATTACGAGCATTAAATCTTTTTTATACACCATTCCGCAGCCTACCCCTGGAGGGGGACATGTTTAATAGTCCCATCCCTTGCTTATCGCACTATTTGTATCGTTTTGCATTCACGACAGTATTTCTTGAATAAACAATGCATCATCTTTTTGCTTATAATTGCATTTCTTTCTTATACATATGTTCATTTATGACATGTTGCATCTGTACACTTTGGTACGGCTAAATACACCAGGGGCTTATGTTTCCCGCATCATGGTGTGATAAGTCCGAACACTTTCACAAGTGTGGCACCCCGAACTTATAGCATTATATGCATCGGCTCCGAATCATGTCTTGGGTCAATAGTTGGGTTTGCCCGGCTCCCATGTTTTGGTACCTTACGTTCCATTCTATCGGCTAAGGTAGCACTGGGAGAACCACTGCGATTGCGCCCCAGTTGAGCTGGGCGAGCGCCTCAGTGGAGAAAGCTAAAACTGACCGTCATGATGAGGTGAGAGCCGGTCGCTGTTCGAGAGGTTTTTTTGAGTCCCTAAAGACGTATGCCGCTTAGAGCGAGGAACCGGCTTTGTCCGGCCCAGGCGTGGATAGCACCCCAAATTCGGCCTTCCGTACACTAGGGGCTTCGCTGAAATTTAAAATTATAGAATTCTATGGCTAAGTGAGAGTGTTCAAGCATTATAAGTCCGGTTGCCTCGTTCGTTGTGTTGAGCGCCTCCCTAGATGGACCCAAAAATGGGAACAAGAGTGCTCAAATTTATCCTGAACACTCCAGCACTCGTGGCATGGGGGCTGAAGCCGACGACTTGCCATCTCTCAGATTTGATAAACGGCCGCACAGAAGGTAATATTTTAAATTAACAAGCATTGCTTAGCGCATATGAACAAAGTTTTCAGCGCACAGGATAACAAAAATGCGAGTCTACTCAAATATTACATCTTTGGAGCACTCACCCGCAATAATGCGGGCACCCTTCAGGACACTCTTATAATACATCTCGGGCGTGTGATACACCTTGCCCGGCGGTGGCGCATCCGTCACAAGCTTCTCAGCATCCATCTTGCCCCATTGCACCTTTGTGCGGGCAAGGGCCCGACAGGCACCTTCAATACAGGCGGAGTGCTTGATGACTTCAACCCATGGACACGCATCCACCAGCCGCCGCACCAGGCCGAAGTAGCTACCAGGCATGGCCTCCTTGGGCCACAGCCGAACTATGAGGCCCTTCATGGCCTGTTCGACCACCTTGTGGAGCTCGACCAGCTGCTTCAGCTGGTCGCTAAGGGGCACCGGATGTCCGGCCTCAGCATACTGAGACCAGAAGACCTTCTCCGTCGAGCTCCCCTCCTCGGCCCTATAGAAAGCGGCAGCATCGGACACGCCGCGGGGCAGATCTGCGAACGCTCCTGGAGAGCTCCGAATTCGGGTAAGTGATAGGTAATTCACACTCACATGCTTGCTTTGCATGAAAAATGCCTTACCCGCCGCTATTTTCTTCAACGCCTCGATTTCCTGAAAGGCCTTGTAGGCTTCGGCCTTAGTGGCTTTGGCACTCTCAAGAGCCGATGCAAGCTCGGACTCTCAGGTCTTCGAGTCACGCTCCAAACTCTCATGTTTTTCCACGAGAGCCTGGAGCTCTTGCTGTACCTCCGCCACCTGCGCCTCCTTCTTCTCTCGCCCGGTGCGCTCCGCGGCCGCATTACGTTCGGCCGCGGACATCGCCTCCTTTAGGGTCGCCACCTCATTCGTGGCCCCTGCAATGCCCACGTTATCCTTGTCATTCTTCTTGCAACGAAAATCCTTTTCTGTAAGGTACAACTCTAATAAGGTGTTACTCACCTTCCTTGTCCTCGAGCTGCTTCTTGGCACGGCCGAGCTCGTTCTCGGACCGCTCGAGGCTTTGCTTCAAAGTATTGACCTCCGCAGTCAGTGTGGCAGAGGTCAGCAGCACAGCCTGCAATCCCATATTGACATATTTTTTATGACTCCTGCGTATATCTTTTTAGATCCTCATTCCGGCTTTTTTTTCCGAACACTGAACCGAGCATCAGGGGCTACTGTCTATGCGGTACTATTACATATATCAAAATTCTTACATCAAAGCCTGTTAAAAGGCTGCTGCAGGCTTCGGTCAGCCCGCTCTTGGCGAGCTGAACCTTCTGAATCACCGCACTCATGACGGTGCGGTCTTCCTCTTTGATGGAAGCACCGTTGAGCGCCTCCAGCAATCTATCCGGTGCCTCCGGTTGGACAGAGGCCGCTGGCGTCACGGTCTTGCCCTTCTTACGAAGGGGCCGCCCGCCGGACTCCGGAGCCACTACAGGTTTCGGTGCGGAGTCCGGTGCAAAGTCTAGGAGGTTGCCTTGCGGCACCTCCGGGGCCTCCTCCTCCTGGCGGGTCCCTTCCCGGGATCCCACCTCGGCATCGTCCGCATCACGGGGGGTGGAGGCGGTCGGAAGGGAATCCATATCTGACGCACCCAAGGACCCGCTCGATGAAGCGGGAAGGTCATCCTTGGGCGGACTGCAGGGTTGTATGCGGCATTAGAAAGACACCATGTGGCGAAAAGAAAAATCATGAAGTTATTCGGGAGTCCGGATACTTACAATCTCGCTAGGGGCTTGGCCCTTGAAGGCCAGTCCTCGTCGTTGTCGCCGGCGTTGGCAGAGCAGTCCGGGGGAAGAGTCCTTGCCTTCTTGGACCCTTCGGCCTCCCTCGTTGGGGAGGCCTTCCTTTTCTTACCTCCCCCCACTAGGGGAGAGGCCTCTTTCTTCTCCTCCTCGCCTTCGTGGGAGGAGTCCACCTCGAAGTCACCGGACGATAAGTCCGATGACACCTGAAAATGGGAACTCTTTCGAGTGCCTGTGGCCTTCTTCTTGGCCTTCTTCTCCGGCACCACGTGGGGTGCCAGAACCAGCAGCCCCGTTAAGCGGGCGTCCGCTGGGTCTTCTGGCAAAGGGGTCGGACAGTTAGTCTGCTCGGCCTTCTTCAGCCAGTCCTGTCAAAGGAGAGGGAGTTTAGATCCCGCATAGAGTCAAACTATGGAAAACAAGTGTCCCGTAAAGGGTAAAATCGCTTACCTCGCTAGCCGGACGCTGCGAGCTGAATCCGCGATCTTCGGTAGCGGATGCGGGAGCCTCGGCGCCCTTAAACAGCACCCTCCAGGCCTCTTCGTACGTAGTGTCGAAGAGCCTGCTCAAAGTCTGGTGCTGCGCCGAATCGAACTCCCACATATTGAAGTCCCGTTGTTGGCACGGGAGAATCCGGCGGATGAGCATGACCTGGGCTACGTTGACAAGCTTGAGCTTCTTGTTCACTAGCTTTTGGATGCAGGCTTGGAGTCCGGTCAGCTCCTCCGAATCACCCCATGTCCGGCCACTCTCTTTCCAGGAGGTGAGCCATATGGGGATGTCAGATCTGAATTCGGGGGCCGCTGCCCATTCAGGGTCACGCGGCTCGGTGATGTAGAACCACCCCGATTGCCACCCCTTAATGGTTTCCACGAAGGTGCCCTCGAGCCAAGTAACGTTGGGCATCTTGCCCACCATGGCGCCTCCGCACTCCGCTTGGCTACCCTTCACAACCTTCGGCTTGACACTGAAGGTCTTGAGCCACAAGCCGAAGTGGGGCTGGATGCAGAGGAAGGCCTCACACACGACGATAAACGCCGAGATGTTGAGGATGAAATTCGGGGCCAGATCATGGAAATCCAGGCCGTAGTAGAACATGAGCCCCCGGACAAAGGGATGGAGTGGTAAGCCCAGTCCGTGGAGGAAATGGGAAAGGAATACTACCCTCTCATGGGGCCTGGGGGTGGGGATGAGCTCCCCCTCGTCGGGGAGCCGGTGCGCGATGTCGCTGGACAGATATCCGGCGTTGCGCAACTTCTGGATGTGCCCCTCCGTAACGGAGGAGGCCATCCACTTGCCTCCCTCTCCGGACATAGTTGGAGAAGGTTGAGGTGAGATGTGCGGACTTGGGCACTGGAGCTCGAGTTCGCGGAGATGGATAAGCAAAGGAGGAAGAAGGCGTAGGTAAAAGGGTGGATCTTTATCCCCTTATATGGGCGGATGAAACCATGCGTCCCCACCGGCCCGATAAAACTCGCTTATCTCCCAAGCGCCGCAATCAATGGCGCGGTTTGGTTACCCACGTCCGTATTGATGGGAATCCCGGAATAAGGGGAACACGATCTCTGCTTCGACAAGACGTGCCAAGGAAACCGCTTCGCTAAACGCGCTGAGGTGGTACAATAAAAACAATTCAAGTAAATGCTTGGTTGTGGTGTGATGTCACGCCACAAATACGTCAGCAGATTGAATTTGTGTAAATATTATTCTCTCTACGGTTGTATGTGGAATTTATTTTGCAGAGCCGGACACTATCCTGGTGTTCACAATCTTCTATAAATTATTCGGAGGAGGAACCCGCCTTGCAATGCCGAAGACAATATGCGTGTCGGACTCATTGTCATTGAAGCCTGGTTCAGGGGCTACTGAGGGAGTCCTGGACTAGGGGGTGTCCGGATAGCCGAACTATCATCATCGGCTGGACTCCAAGACTATGAAGATACAAGATTGAAGACTTCAACCCGTGTCCGGATGGGACTTTTCTTGGCGTGGAAGCCAAGCTTGGCGATACAGATATGTAGATCTCCTACCATTGTAACCGACTCTGTGTAACCCTAGCCCTCTCCGGTTCTATATAAACCGGATGGTTTTAGTCCATAGGACGAATAACAATCATACCATAGGCTAGCTTCTAGGGTTTAGCCTCCTTGATCTCGTGGTAGATCTACTCTTGTAATACCCACATCATCAATATCAATCAAGCAGGACGTAGGGTTTTACCTCCATCAAGAGGGCCCGAACCTGGGTAAAACATTGTGTCCCTTGTCTCCTATTACCATCCGCCTAGATTCACAGTTCGGGACCCCCTACCCGACATCCGCCGATTTTGACACCGACAGCCGGCGTGAGGACGGCGTCGGTGAGGTCGCGGCAGCTAAGCGCTTTGTCACCGGCGTCGTCGAGAGCTAGTGGTGGCGCTAGGGTTTGTGCGAGGTGGCGAGGTGGGAGAAAGATTTTAACCGTGATGTGATGGGTATTTATATGGAAAGGGACGGCACAACGCAATTACGAAGGTGCCCCTGGCGGTTCACATCTGAAGGGCACGTGGCAAGCATGCAACACATTGGAACTTGCTCCATGTTCCCACGCACGCCTGGATTGTCGGGGTGGTCGTTCCGGCTTCTCTGGTTTTTAGGCAATAAGGATATGGCATTAAAAACAGATATAAATGTTTGTCAGATTGACTTCAGCTGACAAGGTCTCAGTGAAGACAATCGACAGGTTTCAATAGAATGCATATGATTTGGACACATAGAGTTGAGGTAGAAGCATAGATAGGTTAGGGTCTGATCACATTCACTTAGATCAAAAGATTCAGGCAAGAAGTCATAGCTATAAGTGAATGTTGTAGAGGACAGAACACAAATATGCATATAACTACTATAAGACCAAATCAGTACGATGAAGATGAACATGAAGACAAATCAAATATGAAGACTTTGCAATCATAACGCCAAGGAAAACACTTCAAACAAAATTTTGGTGGTGGCGTTACCCACCATATAGGAAGTTTTAGACCCAGACACGATGCACAATTATCATGGCACTCCGAAGTCAAATTCTGCATTAATGTATTCATAGTTAGAGTGTATGTCTTCATTGATTGAAGATATACATTACTTCGTGTGTTGCACATCTAAGTCATCAATATGCATAAGTGCTAGGATGTGTGTCCAATCACAGGACATTTGAGGATTCCAAGATATTTAGCTCACACCGCAACCTGCAAAACCTTTTCTCATCCAAGGGCTTTGTGAAGATATCCGCCAATTGCTCTTAAGTGTAGATGTGAATGATATCAATATCTTCCTTCATGACATGATCTCTGAGAAAGTGATGACGAATTTCAATGTGCTTTGTCTTCGAGTGCTGAACTGGGTTGTTGGCAATCTTGATGGCGCTTTCATTGTCGCAGTAGAGTGGCACATGCTTCAGGTGAACACCATAGTCCTCGAGAGTTTGCTTCATCCAGAGAAGCTGAGCACAGCAAGATCCAACAGCAATGTATTCAGATTCAGAAGTGGAGAGAGATACACAGTTCTGCTTCTTTGAAGACCAACAGACAAGTGATCATCCCAGAAAGTGACATGTGCCAGATGTGGACTTGCGATCAACCTTGTCACCAGCATAATCAGCATCTGAGAATCCAACCAGATCAAACTCTGAGCCCTTTGCATACCATAATCCTAGTGTTGGGGTGTAAGCCAAATATCAAAGAATTCGCTTCACGGCTAAGTAATGCGATTCCTTTGGTGCCGCTTGGAATCGGGCACACATGCAAACACTAAGCATTATATCTGGCCTAGATGCACATAAATAAAGTAAAGAAATGATCATGGAGCGGTATACCTTTTGATCGAACTCTTTACCATTGGCGTCGGGACTCGGATGACTTTTGGTTGGCATTGGCATCGTGTATCCTTTGCAGTCTTGCATTCCAAACTTCTTCAGGCAATCTTTGAGGTATTTTTTTAAAGATATGAAGATGTCATTGCGTTGCTGACGGATTTGGAGACCCAGGAAGAACTTCAGCTCGCCCATCATGGACATCTGATATTGTTCTTGCATCATGTGACCAAACTCATCACTGTATTTCTTGTCAGTGGAGCCGAAGATAATGTCATCCACATAGATTTGGCACACAAATAGTTCACCATCATATGTCTTCATGAAGAGTGTAGGATCTAGTGAACCAGGTTTGAAGCCTTTGCTCTTCAGGAAGTCTTTGTGTGTGTCATACCAAGCACGACGGGCTTGTTTGAGGCCATACAATGCCTTGTTGAGCTTGTATACCATATCAGGATGTTTTGGATCTTCAAAGCCAGGAGGTTGTGCAACATATACTTCTTCTTCAATCTTTCCATTGAGAAAGGCACTCTTCACATCCATTTGATACAGAAGGATGTTGTGATGATTTGATAGGCTAGCAGTATGCGAATGGCTTCAAGCCTAGCCACCGGAGCAAATGTTTCATCGAAGTCAATCCCTTCAACTTGAGTGTATCCTTGAGCAACAAGACGAGCCTTGTTTCTGACAACTTGACCATGCTCACCTTGCTTGTTGCGATATATCCATTTGGTGCTAATGATATTATGCTTACGAGGATCAGGACACTTGACCAATTCCCACACATTGTTCATGTCGAACTGTTGAAGTTCTTCTTGCATAGCTTGAATCCATTCAGGTTCCATGAAGGCTTTAGCAACTTTCTCGTGTTCAGAGATTGAGACGAATGCAAATGCCCACAAAAATTTTCTAGCTGTGTTGCTCTTGAACGAGTGAGTGGACCAGGTGCATTGATGTTGTCTATTATCTTCCCAATCTGTACTTCATTTGCAGCACGAGGATGAACAGGACAAAGATTTTGCTCTTGCTGATCAATGTCATCATTTGGAGGATTGTTTTCAGGCTAAGCATTGTCTTCAGGTTGATTAGGTGAAGAAATGATAAGTTCCTCTTCAGTCTGAGCCTCAGAAGGTATGATCTCTCCAATTCCCATTTGTTTGATTGATTCACTAGGAGGTACTTCATCTAGCACATTTGGCAAGTGCTATCTTTGCGAGCCATTAGTGTCATCGAACCGCACATCCACAGTTTCAACCACTTTATAATGAAAGAGGTTGAAGACTCTGTAGGAGTGCGAATCCTTTCCGTAACCAAGCATAAAACCTTCATGTGCTTTCGGTGCAAATTTTGCAGTGTGATGTGGATCCTTGATCCAGCACCTAGCACCAAATACTCTGAAGTAACTGACATTTGGCTTCTTACCAGTTAGGAGTTCATAGGATGTCTTCTTAAGAAGCTTGTGAAGATAAACACGATTGATGATGTGGCATGCAGTATCAATTGCTTCAGGCCAGAATTTCCTTGGAGTCTTGTACTCATCAAGCATCGTTCAAGCCATCTCAATAAGGGTTCTGTTCTTGCACTCCATGATGCCATTCTGCTAAGGTGTGTAAGGAGCAGAGAACTCATGAGTGATGCCCAAAGTATCCAGATAAAGGTCGAGGCTGGTGTTTTTGAACTCGGTGCCATTGTCACTTCTGATATGCTTGATCTTGACGCCATAGTTCATCATGGCACAATTGGCAAAGCGTCTGAAGACATCCTGCATTTCATTCTTGTAGAAGATTATATGCACCCAAGTATATCTTGAATAATCATCAACAATGACGAAGCCATAGAGGCAAGCAGTGGTAGTGAGAGTAGAGTAGTGAGTAGGGCCGAATAAGTCCATGTGTAGCAGCTCGAAGGGTTGAGATGTAGTCATGATTGTCTTAAAGGGATGCTTGGCCCTTGTCATCTTTCCAGCTTCGTAGGCACCACACAGATGATCCTTCTTGAACTTGATGCCTTCGATGCCCACGACATGCTTCTTCTTCACGAGAGTGTGCAAGTTCCTCATGCCAGCATGCCCTAGCCTTCGATGCCAGAGCCAGCATTCTGAAGCTTTTGCTAGAAGACATACGACCATCTGTGGTCCTGCTGAGAAATCTACCATATACAGATCATCTTTCCGATACCCTTCAAAGACTAGAGACTTGTCATATTCCATTAGAACAAGGCAGCGATATTTTCCAAATAGCACAATCATGTTTAAGTCACAAAGCATTGAGACAGACATTAAGTTGAAACCAAGGGATTCAACAAGCATCACTTTATCCATGTGCCGATCCCTTGATATTGCAAATCTACCTAGACCCAATACCTTGCTTTTACCAATGTTAGCAAATGTGATGTGACTCTTGTCTGATGGACGTAGCGTTGAATCCATTAGTAGACTTCGATCGCCGGTCATGTGGTTAGTGCATCCACTATCCATAATCCATTCTGAAGTATGAGGTGTCATAGCCTACAGTACAGTTTGGGGGATAGGCTTCACCAAGCGAGTTATGAAGCATAAACATTTGACGAACAAGTGGAACATGAAAGTTCAGATCTTGGTTAGGATAGATAGGATGAGTGTCAAGGAATCTTGGGACGAAATACATAGTAAGACCATTTGGGCATTTTATCTTGCTCCCCACAAGATGTTTAAGGTCCCCAGCATAAGCATCAGACGCCTTTGATTTCCGGCTGGAGACCTTTCCCTACAAAAGAGAGTTAAGTTTTCTTAACCACCCACATTTTCAAGGGTGGCTTAGAAGCAATGAGTCTAAGTGCAGCATCTGAGAACTTCGGCTTTGTAGCCCTAGTAAATAGCCTTGTAGGAGGTGAATAATACTCATAAGAATAAGCAGAAAAGTTCTTTGTTCTATGAACATAGCGGTTTGAAGAAACACGCTCATATTCATGGGTCTGAGTATGATTTCCCTGCAAAACATTGACGTTAGGGTGACTCAGATGAGTCCTCGGTTTGTATGAAGCTTTTGGACCATATGAAGCCTTTGGCATGGGGTTTGTCTTCTTTCCCAGGTGGTGTCATGATGACATTCACATGAAGATTCTCAAAACAACTTTTGGGTACCCATATCTTCTTCATAGGTGGCCCATTCCTGCAGTTAGTACCAATAAACCTGGCAAACACTTTGCCATTCTGATTCTTAAACAATTTATAGTTTGCATCAGAAGATTCATCAATGATAATAGGGTTAGCACAAGTGAAACCAGATAAGGTGGATGGATCTACTGAAGGTTCCTTTGCAGCAACCCATGTGGTTTTGGGGTACTGCTCAGGCTTCCAGTAAGACCCATCAACATTCATTTTCCTCTCGAACCCTACACCCTCTTTCCTAGGGTTTCGGTTCAGAATCTGCTTTTTGAGGACATCACATAATGTTTGATGCCCTTTGATACTTTTGTACATTCCTGTCTCAAGCAGTGTCTTCAACCTAGCATTTTCATCAGCAATAGTAGTGGTATCCTCAGCAGAGCGGTTAGTTACCACATTAGCAGTTGAAGATGTTGCAACAGTAGCAGCAGTAGAACATTCAGCAACAGAGGCAGCGTTATCACGCTCAATGCATTTTAGACATGGTGGTTCAAATCCTTCCTAAGCGGGACTGATCTGTTGAGCGTGAAGTGGCTCGTTCTCCTTTTGAAGATCTTCATGAATTGTTCTCAATTTCTTAAGATCTTGCTTCCTTTGAAGATAATCGTCGGAAAGCTTTTCATGAGTTGTTGAGAGCGTTTCATGATGACTTTCGAGTTCCTCGTACTTAACATGAAGATTTTTGATGTCTTCAATTAAGGACTGAGATCGGGTCATTTCCGTGTCCAACAGGTCATCGCTTTTGTCTAACAGTTTTTGAATATGTTCCATAGCTTTCTGTTGTTCAGTTGCAATTTTAGCAAGTGTTTTGTAGCTAGGTTGGAATTCACAATCAGAGTCATCTTCACTTGATGTTTGAAAGTAGGCATCGCGTGATTTTACCTTGGCGCCACGTGCCATGAAGTAGTAGGTGGGAGCAGAGTCGTCCTTGTCATTATCATCAGCGTTGGTGGCGGACTCATTGTCTTCAGTGTTGAAGATGTACTTGGCAACGTAGGCTGTAGCTAGAGCCAGACTCACAATACCAGAGTCAGACTCCTCCTCAGACTCCACTTCCGCCCCCTCAGAAGCAGACTCCTCCTCTGAATCCATCTCCTTGCCAACAAAAGCACGAGCCTTGCCAGATGAACTCTTCTTGTGTGATGAAGACTTCAAAGAAGACTTGGAGGATTTCTTCTTCTTCTTGTCATCAGAATCATATTCCTTGATCTTCTTCTTCTCATTGTCCCACTGTGGACACTCAGAGATGTAGTGACCAGGTTTCTTGCACTTGTGGCATGTTCTCTTCTTGTGGTCATGGGTGGAAGCTTCCTTATTTCTTGAGCTGGATCGTGAAGACTTTCTAAAGCCTTTCTTCTTAGTGAATTTCTGGAAGTTCTTCACAAGCATAGCAAGCTCCTTTCCAATGTCTTCAGGGTCACCAGAACTGCAATCAGATTCTTCTTCAGATGAGGAAATAGCCTTCGCCTTCAAAGCGCGAGTTCGGCCATAGTTGGGGCCATAGATATCTCGTTTCTCAGATAGCTGAAACTCATGTGTGTTGAGCCTCTAAAGTATGTCAGACAGATCGAGAGTCTTGAAGTCAGGGCGTTCTTGAATCATCAGGGCTAGGGTGTCAAACGAGCTGTCGAGTGATCTCAGTAGTGTCTTGACTATTTCATGCTTCGTGATCTCAGTGGCGCCGAGTGCTTGGAGCTCATTTGTGATATCAGTGAGGAGATCAAATGTGAGCTGGACGTTCTCATTGTCGTGTCTCTTGAAGTGGTTGACGAGGTTTCGGAGGACACTGATCCTTTGATCTCTCTGAGTTGAGACGCCTTCATTGACCTTGGAGAGACTGTCCTAGACTAGCTTCAATGTTTCCACAGCACTCACACGGCCATACTGTCCTTTGGTCAGATGACCACAGATGATGTTCTTGGCAATAGAATCCATTTGAACGAACTTCTTGACATCAGCAGGGGTGACACCTTCACCGGTCTTGGGAATGCCGTTCTTGACAACATACCATAGATCAACATCAATGGCTTCAAGATGCATGTGCATCTTATTCTTCCAGTAGGGGTATTCAGTGCCATCGAAGATGGGGCACGCAGCGGAGACTTTGATTATCCCTGCAGTCGACATAGCTAAAACTCCAGGTGGTTAAACCGAATCACACAGAACAAGGGAGTAACTTGCTCTGATACCAATTGAAAGAGCTGTTATCGACTAGAGGGGGGTGAATAGGAAATTTTTATGAAAGTCTTCAAAACATGGGAGTTTCAAAGACAAACAATAGAAATGACTCTATTCATATGCAGCAGAAGGTAGACTACACTAGGCAAGCCATAGTCAAGTATTCAATAAAGTGAAAGCACGAAGACTATTAGCAGCTAGGTAGTAAGGATCAGGATGCAAGATAGTATAAAGCCAATCAGAACAAGTAGTCACTCAATGAAGTCAAACAGATAATGCAAGTAGGCAATGACTTCACGAAGACAAACTATAAGTAAAGAGAAGTGAGGGATAGAACAGGTAGCTTGGAGAGGACAGTGATTTGTTCGACCAGTTCCAGTTGCTGTGACAACTATATGTCTAGTTAGGGAGGCTGAGATTTAACTCAGAAGACCGTGTCTTCACCTTATTCCCCTTGAGCTAAGGACACTTAGTCCCCGCCCAATCACTCTGATAAGTCTTCAAGGTAGACTTCCAAACCTTCACAGACTTCGTTCACCGGCAATCCACAATGACTCTTGGATGCTCAGAACGCGACGCCTAATCGGCTAGAGGATTCACAGTCCTCGAGTGTAACAAGTCTTCAGATCACGCGGACAGAAATACTTCAGTGATGCCAAACACTCTTTGGGCTCTGGGTAGTTTGGGCTTTGTCCTTGCAAGGATTGTCTCTCAAATGCTTCAGAGGTGGGTCGCTCTCAAACGACAAAAGTCGTGCACTAACTCTAAGCAGCCACCAATTTATGGTGTAGGGGGTGGGCTATTTATAGCCACTAGGCAACCCGGCCTGATTTTTCCGAAATGACCCTGGGTCACTAAGGAACTAACACATGTTCCAACGGTCAGATTTCAAACACATGCGGCAACTTGACTTGGGCTACAAGTAAAGCTGACTCATCCGACTCTGGATAAGATTTGCACTCATTGTCTTCGCTCGAAGACATAGGATTTGGTTGAGCATCACTTTAGTCATTCTGACTTTGTTCACTTGGACCCTACTTAACAGTGCGGTGGTTCCTATGACTCAACAAAGAAGAAAAGGAAACAACAAAACAACTAAGTCTTCGCGCTCCAAAGTCTTCATGCGATGTCTTCTCATGTCATAGACTTCACCGTGAATAGCTTCACAGACCGCCATTGTCTTCAATGTCTTCACACATTTTTAGGGGTCATCTCCGGTAGGTAAACCGAATCAATGAGGGACTACTACCTGTGTTATCCTATAATTCTCACAAACACATTAGTCCCTCAACCAGGTTTGTCGTCAATACTCCAAAACCAACTAGGGGTGGCACTAGATGCACTTACAATAACGTTAAGCTGAAGAAGAAACTTGTTGATCTGGAATGTACAATCAGTACGATGAAGCAAGAAAGAATCAATCACAGGCAACATATGAAAGCAAGAGACAAGAAGAAACTAGCATGTGTAGTCGTGGTTGTCGCATTAGCCATGTTCTATGCACTGTTTGCAATGATGATTAGGGGTTTTGTTTGACAGTATTGCTAAAGCACATCTAGATGTGCTCTAAGTAATGCACATCTAGGTCCTATGCCATTGATGTTACACGAAGATTCGTGCAGATATTTTTCTTTGTCTTTTTTATTTTCCTTTCTAGTTTGATTATTACTGGCTTCATCAATAAGAAGAGCTCAATGTATTGCTTGCCAACTGTCCTACTCCGTTCATACCGTTAATGGTGCATAATCCCAAAAACTCGTTCCTTGTTTTTCTCCTGAAAAAGGAAACCAGCCAAATAGCCAATAGGAGTCCTGTGCAACCCCGAGAATTTGGAGCCATTGGGTACAAATAATTGTGGTTGATTATATCAGTGGTTAGATAATACGTCAACCCCCGCTTCAATTCCTCCCCCCACCCTCACGCAAAAAAAACCCTCTTCAATTGGCAGTTCCTCTTCTCTGCATACCCTGCTTAAGTGTCTACCATCTTCATTGTCCCCGGCAGGCCACACTATACACCGGCATACACTCTGCAGCCATGTTGAGCGAAAGCAAGGACGGCAGTTCGGCCAGTAGTCAGGCGCCCGATGATAGGTCAACATCGGAATCATCCCGCTCGTCTTTCATGAGTCCGACGTCCGGCCTAGACCTTTATTATATCCGGTTCATGGAAGGGACACCACCTCGGAGTCGTTAGACGACAACCATACGGACGAGGAGCCGTCGGAGGACGAAGAAGAGGACGACGATGATGATGAGGAGGAATGGTCGCACAAGGAGGAGGATGATGATGACAGCAATGACGATGATGACGGGGGCGGCGATGAAAAGCCAACGGTCAGCAGCAAGAAGCGTCCTCGCCAAGACGATGTCGCGGGGCCATCGAACAACAACAACAAGAAGAAGAAGAAGGACTAAATTAAGCAGACTATATATATATATATATATATATATTTATCCTGTCAATCTCATCGTAGACGGTTAGTAATATGTATTCGACAGAGATCTTCTACATTATCACCCACAGGTTGGTTAACTGTGTGCCCTGACGAACACACAATTCACAAAAAAAGACCGTATTGGCTATCTATAATGATCGCACACAATTCTGATTACCGACCTCTTTGTCGGGTATCACACACATCTTGTTACGTTGAATCGTCTATGTTCACCTCAATCATCACAAATGGTTCATCGGAGCGAACTGTATGCCGTATATCGCACACACATTGATATGGCTGCCCGTTTCTGTTGTTCTTCCTCATCGCAAACAGTTCTGCTGGATCAACTCTATGCCCAGCGTCGCACATGCAAGTAAAATAGGAACCTTGTTTGATGCATCCAGCATCGCAAAGTTTTGCACCTTTTTGACAGTTCTTTTACGCCCTCGGTTGCGATTATTGCATCGCACACAGTTTCGTCAAAGGGTCTCTGATCATAGTGTCGTGTTAGCAGCACCCTGCAGTAGTGTGTGTGCGATATACATCATACATTTCACTCTAATGAAGTGTTTGTGATTAGGCAACACAAAAGAAATGGTTAGCCAAATCAAGGTGTTTGCGATATACGGCATGCAGTTCACTCGGATGAACTATTTGCGTTCAGAAAAGAGAACAGAAACTGTTCAATATAACAAGATGTGTGTGATATGTGACAAACAGGTCTGTAATCAAAAATGTGTGCGAAGACCGATAATAACACATACGATTGCTGCTAATAAGACGTGTGTGTTGTGCGATGGGATTGCATACAGAACAACAACATATATATGCACACACACACACACACACACACACACACACACTTATAAGGACATGGTTGCATAACCAAATTAAACATCCACTTACATAGGTGGCCTACTACAACCATGGCATTTGCACACACCAAAGTAAACTATTACATGCATAATTACATAGGTGGCTACTACACACATGACATTTCCACACACCAACGTAAACTATATATTACATGCATGATTAACTAGGATAAATGATCATCTGATCACCATCTACTTCTTGTGACGCTTGCTCTGCTTGTGGCTCGATCCGGCCTCGTTGATTGGGGTAACGAGGCACTTCCTCATGTCAACGATCCGCCTGTGCATCTCGTAGCATGTGTACATGCTCTTGGCTGCGAACCTGAGGTGGGGTTCATCCAATTGCCGCATCCAGGCCCCATGCCAGGATACGAGACGTGTTCTGATGGCATCCTGCTTCATCTTTTTGTAGTATGGGTCGATGATTGTCGAGGCAAGTTCAACCAGGGAGTCCTTCTTCATGCTGCCCCAGACCCTGTAGTGCTCACAGATTTTGACAAGGTTCTTGCATGCCAAGCCCATAACCCTGAGTGCCTTTACATCGTCGGTGGTTTCCACCGTAGCGAACTTGTAGTCGGTGTTGTTGACAAACCTGGCAAAATGGTTGGAAGGCTCTGTGGCCATGTAATAGTGGTAGATGAGGACATGATGGCGCATGCACAACTATGTGACGACAACCTTCTGATCTATGTTGGGACGACCAATGGTGTACTGGAGGTCGATGTCGACCACCTTGTACTTGTCTCGAGCAAGCAACTGCTCAACAGTGTTGATGTAGTCGTCCACCACGGCCGTGTCTATGGTGTACACCACCGAGAGATCCATCTCCCTCGCGTGGGTCTCCACTTTATGCTCGCCGAACTCCATTGGAGCGCCGCTAGACATCCCCTCTCTATGTGTCGTCGTGGATGTGCTTATTGTGTTGTGGGGTCCATTCGAAAGGTTGAAGAGAGTAAGGTTATAATGGCTGTGGGAATTAAAGGGGAATCCGGACGGCCTCGAATATTGGCACTCCCTGATAGCAGTTCTAATTTGCAGCGCATAACTCCATCGTGCCACACATAACTGCATCGCATGGTGACGCGCGCGGTGCAACTGCATGCATATGGGTCCCCCAACATGATCGTGCGCAGGCCCAACCACTGGCAGAGTGCATGCGGAGGGACTCGGGCAGAGTGCTCCGCAGTCGCCTCAATGGCGAGCAACCATATATATGCATATAGCAGTTGAACACGCAAGGAAAAGCTGTGCACAAGCCGAGCGCGCCGACGGATGCGAGCAGAGCGCGCCGCGGCACCTAACAGCAAGCACAGTGCGTTGTAGTGCCTAACAGGGAGAAGAGCTTGCCGAGGGACACGAGCAGAGGCTGGCACAGTGATACGTGGCAAATAAGACGAATTGTGCGAGTGATGTCGGAGACATCAAGCATGAATCAGATTAGAGTTGCGTGTGTGATACGTGGCATACAGTTGATCCATCCGAGCTGTTTGTGATGGAATAAGCCGTGTGTGTTGTGGGCAAACGCTTGTTGGTATATAACCTTAAATTTAACCAAAAAATGTTAATGCTTGTTACAAAAATTATATAACTAGAAACTATTTTTTTACCCCAGCATCTCAATGACGTTCCATGATAGCATGCCAAGGTTCATGAATTTCAGACGAGTTTTGTATTTACTAGAATTATAAAAGCAAGCACCTCAACGTTTGCCGGAGAGCCATGGTACCGTGGTGTTTGAAATTCATCCCCATTTCTTGAATGGGACGTAAGCATCAACCCATGGACACATATATCATTTTACAACCATTTTGGTGCACCGGAGCATGTGCATGTGGTTTAATTTTGAATTGTGCACCTGAAATGCCTAGAAAACCAAGTTACCGTATAAAAATGTCCAAACGAACCCTGAATAATTCCAAATGTTTTGATGACACACCTATAGTTGCATGTTTACTACAGATAGAAGTTCTAGCAATTCAAACACCGTCCTTTGTAGTTGTGACCCCATTATGTAATTCAAATCAAGATGAAAAATCAAGTAGCTCCCACACAGTTTATTATCACCAATCGTGTGAGATGCAGTACAAAATATCCTGGAGCATCATCAGTGTATAGTACGCCTATGGCTTACGTGAGAAGGTTCGTCAGCTACAGTCTAGAGCCCGCGTGTCAAGCACACTAGCTCACTCCCCAAATATCGTTCAATCGTCGCTGGTGAGAGATGGGGACGTGGACCCGTGGCTCGAGGGCAACTTCGACGGCCCACTCCGGCGAGAGTGCGGTCGCAGCCGCCAGGCGCATGCTAACAAGCTTCGTGAGGGCGACCGGGATCTGCGACCGGGTGGCCAAGGCAGCACAAGCTGTTGTTGCTTCTCAAGCGGCGGCAGCAACATCTGCCTCAGGGATAGCAACTAGCGAGAGCGGCATAGCAGCTGTCCGTTCCGCAGCGGTGGCCTTAGCCCTGATGGAGGCCGCCCAGGACCATGTCGAGGCCGCCCGCGCCCAGCTCGTGGTGGTCACCGCACAAATTGAAAGAAGCTTCCCCGACAACGATCAGCAACCCGCGGCCGAAGAGTTGGCAATCGCCGAGAGCGTTCGAGTAGACATCGGTTCCTGTGCGGCATACCTTGCCACGACGGATCCCATCAAAGCCCAGATGGCGGACGCCCACACCCATCTCGTGGCGGCCTTTTCCAAAGAGATGGCAGACGCGGATGGCAAGATGCTTGCCGAGTATGGTGCGATAGATGCCATGGAGCCCCTTAATAGCAACAATACATATGTGTCGGTTCCCCTTCTATCACTGGGATCAAGCACCGTAAGATCGAACCCATCACAAAGCACCTCTTCCCATGGCAAGAAAAATCGATCTAGCTGGCCTAACTAAACCAAAGATTCGAATAAGAAATACAAGGCTATAAGTAATCATGCATATAAGAGATCAAAAGACTCAAATAACTGTCATGGATAAAAACATAGATCTGATCATAAGCACAAAGTTCATCGGATCCCAACAAACACACGCAAAAAGAGTTACATCAAATAGATCTCCAAGAGACCATTGTATTGAGAATCAAGAGAGAGAGAGAGAGAGAGAGAGAGAGGAAGCCATCTAGCTACTAACTACGGACCCATAGGTCTATAATAAACTACTCACACATCATCGGAGAGGTACCAACGAGGATGATGAACCCCTCCATGATGGTGTTTAGATTGGATCTGGTGGTTCTGGAACTTGCAGCCGCTGGAATTGATTTCCATCGACTCCCCTAGGGTTTCTGGAATATTGGGGTATTTATAGAGGAAAGAGGCGGTGCGGGAGGCCATTGAGGTGGGCGCAACCCATCAATGCGCACCCTGGTGTCTTGTGCACACCTCGGACCCCCTCTTCGGTACTTCTTCGGCCCATTGGATGTCTTCTGGTCCAAAAAATCCACAAAAAGTTTCGCTGCGTTTGGACTCCATTTGATATTGATTTCCTGCGACGTAAAAAACAAGTAGAAAACAACAACTGACATTTGGCACTATGTCAATAGGTTAGTCCCCAAAAAATGATATAAAGTAGCTATAAAATGATTGTAAAACATTGATGAATGATAATATAACAACATGGGACAATAAAAAATTATAGATACGTTGGAGACATATCAACATCCCCAAGATTAATTCCTGCACGTCCTCGAGTAGGTAAATGATAAAAACAGAATTTTTGATGTGGAATACTGCCTAACATGTTCATCACATATTGTTTTCTTTGTAGCATGGACATTTGGACTTTTATATGGTTCAAAACAATAGTCTAGTTTTGACATGAAGACTTGAATACTCAAGCTTATCAACAAGCAACCATCTCTTTCAAAATATCAACACTAAAGCAAGTTATCCCTAGCCCATTATGCTTAATCATTGATCCATTCATGAGACACACTCGCATATTAGCTACACCTGATGCTCAAGTACAATCATAGTTCCCCTTAGTTGTTGATCTATAAGAGAAGATGGAGACTCAAGTAAAATGAAAATTGCATAAAGTAAATAGAAAGACCTTTCGTAGAGGGAAGTAGGGATTTGTATAGGTGCCAGAGCTCGAAGCTAAAAAGATAGAGATAAAAACATTTTGGGTGACATGCTTTTCCTGTCAACCAAAACAATTGAGTAGTTCCCAATACTTTCCATGCTAGATATATCATAGGCGGTTGCCAAACAGAAATTAAAGTTTATTCCTTTTTCCACCATACTTTCACTTTCCATGGCTAATCGTATCCACGGGTGCCTTCCATACCAACACTTTCCACGGAATTTATTATTTGACAACATAAAGTAAATTCATTTTTCATTTTCGGACTGGGCATCCCTAATACCTTTGTCGTACTCTTGTGCAATGACAAGTGAGTAAACACTCATTTTGAGAATAACATATCTAGCATGGAAATATATCGGCCACCCCCTACCATTTCATGAGCGGTACGAGCACACAAAAGAGAAATTTATTTTGAGAATTAGAGATGGCACATACAAATATGCTTAGAACAGCAAAAGAATACCGCATTTAGGTAGGTATAGTGGACTCATGTGTCAAAAACTGGTTTAAAGGATTTTGGAGGTGCAAGTAGTGATCGTACCTAGTGCAAATGAAGGCTAGCAATAGATTGGGAAGCATCCAACCAAGAAACAAAAAATCTCATAAGCGAGCATTAAGCATAACTAACATTGAATAATGCACCACAAGTAGGATGTAATTTCATTGCATAACTATTGACTTTCGTGCTTGCATAGGGAATCACAAACCTTAACACCAATATTCTTACTAAAGCATAATTACTCATCAACATGACTCACATATCACTATCATCATATCTCAAAACTATTACAAAGAATCAAGTTTATTTTGTCCAATGATCTTCATGAAAGTTTTTATTATATCGCTCTTGAATATCTATCACTTTGGGACTAATTTCATATGTTGCTTTTGATAGCTCAAACAAATCTAAGTGAAGAACATGAGCATAAAAAATTTCCTTCTCTGAAAATAATTTAAGTGAAGCAATAGAGAATTTCTTAAAAAAATTACTAACTCTCAAATAAATCTAAGTGAAGCATGAGAGCATTTCTTCGAAAATAGTAAAGCACACCATGCTAAAAAACTGATATAAGTGAAGCACTAGAGCAATTCCATAGCTCATAAAGATTTAAGTGAAGCATAGAGAGCAAGTCTAACAAGTCATAGCATAATTTTGACTCCCTCAACTAGGTGTGTCCAGCAAGGAAAGATGACTTAAAACACAAAGCAAAACAAGCAAAAACTCATATCATACAAGACGCTCCAAGCAAAACGCATAATATGTGACAAATAAAAATATAGTTTCAACTAAAATACCGATGGTTGTTAGAAGAAAGAGGGGATGCCACTCAGGGGCATCCCTAAGCTTAGTTGCTTGATACTTCTTTAATATTATCTTGGGGTGCCTCCGGCATCCCCAAGCTTAGCCTTTTGTTAATCCTTATTCCTTCATCCATCACGATTTCACCCAAAACTTGGAAACTTCAATCAAACAAAACTCAACAATACCTTCGTGAGATCCGTTAGTATAAGAAAGCAAATCACTACTTTAAGTACTGTTGCAAACCCATTCATATTTTGTTATTGTATTATATCTACTATATTTTAAATTTTCCATGGCAAAATTCTTCAAAGGAAACCATAGAATCATCAAAACAAGCACATAACACAACGAAAACAGAATCTGTCAAAAACAGAACAGTCTGTAGTAATCAGGGAACTTCGTATACTTCTGTAACTCCAAAAATTCTGAAAAATTAGTACAGCATGGGCAATTTGTATATCAATCTTGTGTAATGTGTTTTATGAAAATTATTTTTCTGAGCACAAAAGTTTTTGTTTTTCAACAAGATCGAATCAACTATCACCAAATTACCCCCAAAGGCTGTTTGGCACAAACACTAATTTAAACCACAAAAACACATCTAAACAGAGGCATATTTGGGTATTTTATTGAAAACATCCAGAAAACCAAAAAGCAAAAAGAAACAAGTTGGGTTGCCTCCCAACGAGTGCTATCGTTTTATGCCCTTAGCTAGGCTCAAGATTTCAATGATGCTCACATGAAAGATAATAATTGGAACACAAAGAGAGCATCATAAAACATGTCACAAGCACATTTAAGTCTAACTCTCTTCCTATGCATAGGCATTTTATAGGCAAACAAAGTATCAAGACAATAAATATCTAGCATATGCAAAGGACAGGAATAAAACATTGAAAATCTCAACATAACGAGAGGTAATTTAGTAACATGAAAATTTCCACAACCATGTTTTCCTCTCTCATAATAATTACATGTAGGATCATAATCAAATTCAACAATATAACTATCATATAAAATTTTCTCTACATGATCCACATGCATGCAAAGTTGACACTCTTCCAAAATAGTGGGATTAACATCAAATAAAGTCACGACCTCTCCAAGCCCATTTTCATCAAAAATTTCACGAGATTAAACACTCTCCAAATATGTGGGATTACTTTTACCTAAAATTTATGCTCTTCCAAATCCACTTTCAATATTATTGCAAACATATTCATCATGAGGCTTAAATAAATTTTCAAGATCATAAGAAGAATCACCCCAATCATGATCATTGCAACTAGTGGACATAGCAAAATTAACATCCCCAAGCTGTGGTTTCTGCATATTATTAGCATAATTGACATTAATAGAATTTATAGTAAAATCATTTCAATCATGCTTTTCATTCAAGGAGCTATCATGAATCACTTCATAAATTTCTTCATCACAATTTTCAGATTCACGAATCTCAAGCAAAACTTCATATAGATAATCCAGTGCACTCAAATCACTAGATATTGGTTCATCATAACTGGATATTTTGAAAAGATTAGCAAGTGGATGAGGATCAATATAAAAATATTTTTAGCAAGCAAAGTTGCAAGCAAATAGAAGGCACATGGAAACACAAGCAAACATGAGATCTGACAAAAAACGGCGAACGAAAAAGAGGGTGAATAAAACAGCAAATTTTTGTGAAGTGGGGGAGATGAAAATGAGAGGAAAATGGAAAATAATTAATGTAAATTGCAAGGAGATGAGATTTGTGATTAGGAATCAGCTATAAGTTGATGATACCTCCCCAGCAACGGCGCCAGAAATTCCTTTTGATGTCTGCTTGAACTACGTCGGTATTTCCCCAAAGAGGAAGGGATGATGCAGCACAGCAATGGTAGGTATTTCCCCCAGTGATGAGATTAAGGTTCTCGAACCAGTAGGAGAACCACGCAACACCACGTAAACAGCTTCTGCACACAAAGAACAATACTTGCAACCCGACGTAAGAGAGGGGTTGTCAACCCCTCACGGGTCAAAAGATAGGTAAAATTGTAGTAGTTCGGATAAATAGATCTTGCGGGAACGCGAGATGAAATAAATAACTATAAATTGCAGCAAGGTATTTTTGTGTTTTTGGATTAATAGATCTGAAAATAAAATCAAATAAACATATATATCTCAAAGGCAAATATGATTAAGAAGAGACCCGGGGCCGTAGATTTCACTAGTGGCTTCTCTCGAGAAAAATAGCATACGGTGGGTAAACAAATTACTGTTGGGCAATTGATAGAACTTCAAATAATCATGACGATATCCAGGCAATGATCATTATATAGGCATCATGTCCAAGATTAGTAGACCGACTCCTGCCTGCATCTACTACTATTACTCCACACATCGATCGCTATCCAGCATGCATCTAGTGTATAGAGTTCATGGAGAAACGGAGTAATGCAATAAGAATGATGACATGATGTAGACAAGATCTATTTATGTAGAAATAGACCCCATCTTGTTACCATTAATAGCAACGATACATACGTGTCGGTTCCCCTTCTATCACTGGGATCAAGCACAGTAAGATAAAACCCATCACAAAGCACCTCTCCCCATGCCAAGAAATATCAATCTAGTTGGCCTAACTAAACCAAAGATTCGAAGAAGAAATACGAGGCTATAAGTAATCATGCATATAAGAGATTAAAAGACTCAAATCACTTTCATGGATAAAACATAGATCTGATCATAAACTCAAAGTTCATCGGATCCCAACAAACACATCACAAAAAGAGTTACATCAAATAGATCTCCAAGAGATCATTGTATTGAGAATCAAGAGAGAGAGAAGCCATCTAGCTACTAACTATGGACCCATAGGTCTGCAATGAACTACTCATGCATCATCGGAGAGGCACCAATGAGGATGATGAACCCCTCCGGGATGGTGTTTATATTGGATCTGGTGGTTTTGGAACTTGCGGTGGCTGGAATTTATTTGCGTCGACTCCCCTCGGGTTTCTAGCATATTTGGGTATTTATAGATCAAAGAGGTGTGCGGGAGGCCACCGACGTGGGCACAGCCCATAAGGGCGGGCTTGGGCCTCCAGACGCGCCTGGTGTCTTGTGCTCACCTCAGGCCCCCTCTTCGGTACTTCTTTGGCCCACTAGATGTCTTTTGGTCTAAAAAAATCCACAAAAAGTTTCACTGCGTTTGGACTCTGTTTGATATTAATTTCTTGCAATGTAAAAAACAAGCAGAAAACAACAACTGGCACTTGGCACTATGTCGATAGGTTAGTCCCTAAAAATGATATAAAGTTGCTAAAATTGATTGTAAAACATCCAAGAATGATAATATAACAACATGGAACAATCAAAAATTATAGATACGTTGGAGACGTATCAACATCCCCAAGCTTAATTCCTGCTCGTCCTCGAGTAGGTAAATGATAAAACTGAATTTTTGATGTGGAATGTTGCCTAACATTTTCATCACATATTCTTTTCTTTGTAGCATGGACATTTGGACATTTGGAATTTTATAGTTTTGACATGAAGACTTTAATACTCAAGCATATCAACAAGCAACCATGTCTTTCAAAATATCAACACTAAAGCAATTTATCCCTAGCCCATTATGCTCAATCATTGATCCATTCATGAAACACACTCGCATATTAGCTACACCCAATGCTCAAGTACGATCATAGTGCCCCTTAGTTGGTGCTTTATAAGAGAAGATGGAGACTCAAGTAAAATAAAAATTGCATAAAGTAAATAGAAAGGCCCTTCGCAGAGGGAAGTAAGGATTTTTAGAGGTGCCAGAGCTTGAAGCGAAAAAGATAGATATAAAAACATTTTGGGTGGCATGCTTTTCCTGTCAATGAAAATGATTGAGTAGTTTCCAATACTTTCCATGCTAGATATATCATAGGTGGTTCCCAAACAGAAAATAAAGTTTATTCCTTTTTTCACCATACTTTCACTTTCCATGGCTAACCGTATCCATCGGTGCCTTCCATACCAACACTTTCCAAGGAATTTATTATTTGACAACATAAAGTAAATTCATTTTTCATTTCGGGACTGGGCATCCCTAATACCTTTGTCATACTCTCGTGCAATGACAAGTGAATAAACACTCATTTTGAGAATTACATATCTAGCATGGAAATATATCAGCCACCCCCTACCGTTTCATGAGCGGTACGAGCACACAAAAGAGAAATTTATTTTGAAAATTAGAGATGGCACATACAAATTTGCTTAGAGCGGCAAAAGAATACCGCATATAGGTAAGTATAGTGAACTCATGTGTCAAAACTAGTTTAAAGGATTTTGGATGCACAAGTAGTGATCATACTTAGTGCAAATGAAGGCTAGCAAAAGATTGGGAAGCATCCAACCAAGAAACGAAAAACCTCATAAGCGAGCATTAAGCATAACTAACACCGAATAATGCACCACAAGTAGGATGTAATTTCATTGCATAACTATTAACTTCCGTGCTTGCATAGGGAATCACAAACCTTAACACCAATATTCTTACTAAAACATAATTACTCATCAACATGACTCACATATCACTATCATCATATCTCAAAACTATTACAAAGAATCAAGTTTATTTTGTTCAATGATCTTTTATGCTATTTTGTTCACAGGGCCAAAACCAAAGCTAAGAAAAAAGGAATTGGCGAGTCGTCACCCGCTCTTGAAATCCCTGTGTCGGAGAACCACACCTTCGTGACCCCTGAGTCCCATACTGACATTCGTGAAAACCATCATGATGATCAAGTTGATCCGCCTCAACAAAATAAACCAACTAGAACTGAGGTGATGGACACCGAAGCTAACCCAGTGGAGAACCTTAACCCCCCGAGTCCTGCTCTAGCTTCAAGTCCCGCCAAGGCGGCTAAAGATGTTCTTCCTTTTGAGAAAAACAATGATGAAATTACCATTACTAGGGATGCTTATAAACCTCCAAAAATCTCCACCGTGCTGACCAAGATGATAGCCATGGATGAGATGCCCTTGCCCGAGAAAGGAAAATCCAAGCTCGAGCTGCCCAGTTATGAAGAATTTAGTGCAGAAGAGCTGCACGCGGGATACCTAGCCCGGCTTTCGACCAGCCGCGACTTGGAAGCCAGCATGGTGAACATGAAGAGGAGGAAGTATGAGGTATGATCAAGTTTCTCTAGTCGTACTTATATCCTTATGTATCCCCCAAGTCTTAAATATAGGAAGACTTGAGTTTGTTTAAGACTTAATCCGACATCTGGATATCTTGTAAGGTAGCCCCCAAGGGTCGGCTCATGTTTATGAAATGAATCGGGTCTTGAAAATAAGTAAACTTTGAAGAAATATCATGTAGCCCCACGGGCCGGCTCATCTCAAAGAGATGGGGCGGGTCTTCCAAATAGGTAACCTGGAAAAAACGCATGTGGCCCTCAAGGGTCGGCTCATCTTTATGAGATGAGTGGGGTCTTTCAATATTATGAGATTTTGAAGAAATAACCTGTAGCCCCTAAGGGCCGGCTCATCTTCATGAGATGAGTCAGCTTTCTTGTATTCTTTAAGGGAGAAAAATGACATGCATTAGCCCCGAAGTGCTAAGCATATTGCTTGCAATATGCTTGGGACTTCCCAATTTAAATTGAATGGGTCATAGCCCCCAAGTTCTGCGTTTGAAGATTATTGCCGGCTTAAGTCAGAAAAAATTGATAGCTGCATGACTTCATTAACTTGCAGGAAGCTTTGAATGCGGTCAGGTCAGATTTAGCCGGCTTGAAAAAAGAATTTGAATCTGAACAAGTTGTGCGATCCAAGGCTAAATCAAACCTGCAATCTTCCTTGGAAGAATTGGAAAAAATAAAGGCAGGCTTTGAGACAGAAAAGAAATCCTTTGAAACAAAGAAAGCCGCCCTGATCAAACATGTAGAAGCCACCGAAGGCCAGTTGGCACCTGTTACTGAAGAGCTTGCCGGGTTAAATCGCCATATCACTCAAATGACCCAAGCCAATTTGGTAAGTAACTTTATGAACTTATGTTAACAACTAGCCGAACCACTCACGTATGGGTAATACCCATCGGACGACTTACATATTGCAACTATGTGCAGGTGATAGAACTCGCAATCTCCAGGACAACATAATGAAGCTGAAGGCTAAGTACTCCCTCCTAGAGCAACTTTATGCTGGAAGCATCTATGTCATCAAGTCTGTGAATGGCGAAAAAGAGCCGGTGCAATTCATAAAAGATGTACTGAGGCGCCTCTCAACCATCACAAAACAGATTGATGAACTAAGAAAGTTAGTCGCCCGGACCGGAGCAATGACTGCACTAAGCCGGGCTATGGCTTATGCGTGAGAGTTGGATCCCTTGGAGTTCGTCGGCGGGTTCCCACGGTTCAAAGATGATGAGACGGGATTTTCACAAGAGGATTACGCCCGTTGTGTGAGGGAGACCCGGCCAGTGGTGAGTAAACTTGTTGAGATGAAGTTGAATAGATATCAGCCGGCTTACGATGGCAAAAACCCACGAGTGCCACCTCCAACACTGAGATCTTTTGACTTGACTCCCCAATGGCGTAAGCATCTCTTTGTACCTGATGTTGACCCGTCTCCTATCTTGCATGATGAGGCCGTCTTCCCAGCTTTAACGGATGTCAACTGGAATCTGGACAACCTTCAGATCCAAAACGAAGAAGAACCGGCGTAGGATAAACCGGAGGCATCAACTGCTAGGGGCCATGAAGAAGCTGACCCAGAAAAAACCAACCTAGATGGCGCAGAAACTGGCTTACGAGAGTATGATACATCTCCAACGTATTTATAATTTATGAAGTATTCATGCCATGTTTACAAAGATTTTATATGGTTTTGGTATGATTTGATTACAACTAACCCGGATTGACGCTCTTTTCAGCAGAACTACCATGGTGTCATTTTTTGTGCAGAAATAAAAGTTCTCAGAATGGGCTGAAAATTTGCGATGATTTTTTACGGACCAAAAGAGACCCCTGAAGCATCTTAGCAGGGCCAGGAAATAGCCGAGGGAGACACAAGCCTGGGGGACGCCCACTGATACGTCTCCAACGTATCTACTTTTCCAAACACTTTTGCCCTTGTTTTGGACTCTAACTAGCATGATTTGAATGAAACTAACCCGGACTGACGATGTTTTCAACAGAAGTGCCATGATGTTGTTTTATGTGTAGAAAAGAAAAGTTCTCGGAATGTCCTGAAAATCCACGGAGGCACTTTTTGGAATTAATAAGAATTTATGGGCGAAAGAAATACACCAGGGGGGCAGGGCCTGTCCACGAGACAGGGGGGCGCCCCCCTATAGGGCGCGCCCCCTATCTCGTGGGCCCCCTGGAGCTCCACCGACCTCAACTCTAACTCCATATATTCTGTCTCACGGAGAAAAAAATCAGAGAGGAAGTTTCATCGCGTTTTACGACATGGAGCCACTGCCAAGCCCTAATCTCTCTTGGGAGGGCTGATCTGGAGTCCCTTCGGGGCTCCGGAGAGGGGATTCGTCACCGTCGTCGTCATCAACCATCCTCCATCACCAATTTCATGATGCTCACCGCCGTGCGTGAGTAATTCCATCGTAGGCTTGCTGGACGGTGATGGGTTGGATGAGATTTACCATGTAATCAAGTTAGTTTTGCTAGGGTTTGATCCCTAGTATCCATTATGTTCTGAGATTGATGTTGCTATGACTTTGCTATGCTTAATTCTTGTCACTAGGGCCTGAGTGCCATGATCTCAGATCTGAACCTATTATGTTTTCATGAATATATGTGTGTTCTTGATCCTATCTTGCAAGTCTATAGTCACCTATTATGTGTTATGATCCAACAACCCCGAAGTGACAATAATCAGGATACTTCTCGGTGATGACCGTAGTTTGAGGAGTTCATGTATTCACTATGTGTTAATGCTTTGGTCCGATTCTCTATTAAAAGGAGGCCTTAATATCCCTTAGTTTCCACTAGGACCCCGGTACAACGGGAGGGTAGGACAAAAGATGTCATGCAAGTTCTTTTCCATAAGCACGTATGACTATTTACGGAATACATGCTTACATTACATTGATGAACTGGAGCTAGTTCTGTGTCACCCTACTAAATTTCATAGCCCATGCTTAGATGAATTTGATGACTTTATGGCCAGACAAGAAAGTTTTAATGCTTATTTTGGTAGAGAGTTAAAGAATAATGCTTTCGAGAGAGGATGTGTAAGTGATAATCTGGCTAGAGTTAAAGATGAACTTCACCTGTTAGCAAATATGCTTCTATGGTTGCTACTCAAGCTGATCAAGTACTTAAAGCTCAAAATTATTTGCTTGAGGAATTAAATAATAAAAATGACTTTGCTGTTAGAGTGGCTACTACAACTGGTAAAATGACTCAGGAACCTTTGTATCCTGAAGGCCACCCTAAGAGAACCGAGCAAGATTCTCAAAGAAATAATTTAGAGGCACCTAGTTCTTCTAAAAAGAAGAAAAAGAAAAATGATAGGACTTTGCATGCTTCTAGTGAACCCACTTTAGACACACGTGAGAATCCCAATGATATTTCTATTTCTGATGCTGAAACTCAATCAGGTGATGAACATGAACCTAGTGATAATGTTAATGATAATGTTCATGTTGATGCTCAACCTAGCAAAAACAATGATGTAGAGATTGAACCTGCTGTTGATCTTGATAACCCACAATCAAAGAATCAACACTATGATAAGAAAGATTTTGTTGCTAGGAAGCATGGTAAAGAAAGGGAACCATGGGTTCAGAAACCCATGCCCTTTCCTCCTAAACCATCCAAGTCAAAGGATGATGAGGATTTTGAGTGCTTTGCTAAAATGATTAGACCTATTTTCTTACATATGCGCTTAACTGATATGCTTAAAGTAAATCCTTATGCTAAATATATGAAGCATATCATTACAAATAAAAGAAAGATACCGGAAGCTGAAATTTCCACCATGCTTGCTAATTACACTTTAAGGGTGGAATACCAAAGAAACTTGGAGATCCGGGTGTACCAACTATACCATGCTCCATTAAAAGAAATTATGTTAGAACTACTTTATGTGATCTTGGAGCCGGTGTTAGTGTTATGCCTCTCTCTTTATATCTTAGACTTGAATTGAATAAGTTGACACCTACTAAAATATCTTCGCAAATGGTTGATAAATCAACTGCTATACCTGTCGGTATTTGTGAGGTGTGCCTCTTGTGGTTGCAAATGTCACTATCTTAACGGACTTTGTTATTCTTGATATTCCCGAGGACGATAGTATGTCTATTATCATTGGTAGACCTTTTTTGAACACTGCAGGGGCTGTTATTGATTGCAAAAAAGGCAATGTCACTTTTGATGTTAATAGTAATGAGCATACGGTACACTTTTCGAGGAAACAATCTCAAGTTCATAGCATCGATTCTATTGAAAAAGTTCCAACTATTATTTTTGGAGGTTTTGAATTTCCTCTCCCTACTGTCAGGAAAAAGTATGATATTCTTATTGTTGGGGATTTTCATATCCCCGTTGAGGTAACTTAGTGTTATTCAAAATTTCTCTGGTTCCGTGTTATTCGGAATGAGTTTGTTAACAAGACTTGATCAACCTTGTTAGTGGATTCATTTTGATGATCACGAGATGGATGAAACTAGAAGGCACAACCTTCTGTACCCTCTTTTTACTTTCTGTTATTTAGATTAAATAAAGCAAAAATAGTACTATCTGTCTGTTTTCTGAATTATCCGTGCATTAAAAAAATAGTCCGAAAATAAAAGTGCTCCAAATGCCCTGCAAATTTAGTATGATTTTTTCTGGAATATTTGAGGATTTTAGGCACTGAAAAACACTGCAGGAGGGGCAAGCACCAGGCCACGAGAGTGGAGGGCGCGCGCCCCCCTGTCTCATGGGCCCCTAGTGCCCCCCCTCCACTTATGCCAGCACCAACACACTTCATCTTCTAGCCAAAAAAATCCCCATCCAGCTCAAGCACGAGTTCTAGCTCGTTTTGCTGCGATTTTCGATCTCTTAGCTCAAAGCTCCATTCACAAAACTGCTTTGGGAGATTGTTGCTTGGTATGTGACTCCTCCATTGGTCCAATTAGTTTTTTCTCTAGTGCTTTATTCATTGCAAATTTTTGCTGCATAGGTGACATTGTTCTTGAGCTTGCATGTTAAAAATTTTAGGTCCCAAGCAATTCCAATGCATGTTATAGGCTCTAGGCACTTGTAGGAGTAGTTGTTATCAATCTTGTTTAGTTTTATGCACTTTTATTTTGAAGTTACTAAAATTTCAGAAATTTTCAGAAAATGTTGAGGAAACTTTTGAGGGGATCTTCTAGCCAAAGCTCTCAGGAAAAACAAGCCAAAGAAAAGGAAAAAGCCAAGTATAATCTTCCTCGCTTAGCGGAAGTACGGTCGTGTGAATGGCCATGCGAGGATTTCTGGAAAGAGGCTGGAATTCATGAAGACTTTTATTCTTTAATCGAGACTGCAGGCCTTACCGGTTTCATCAACGACCGAATCGATCAGTATCTCTTACTCACAAATACTTTTGTGCAAAACTTTTATTGTTATCCTAAGAAGTCACTGCCTGCAGTATCATTTCATTTATATGATGAATTCAGAGAAATGTATTTAAGTAATTTTTGCACGGTGTGTAGGATACCTTATGAGGGAGAATTAGAGGAACCCCATCGTAAAGATGTGGATGGCTTTGTTAATACTATCGCTGTAGAGGAGCCAAAGAAGGGCTCTGAGGCAAAAGTCTCTAGCATACACTTTCCTGTCTTACGCTACTTTGCCATATTTGCTAGTAGATGCTTGATTGGTCATGGAAATAGTGGAAACTTGAGCGTTCCTGATATTATCATTCTTCAACTTGCCTTGCTTGGAGACAATACTTTTAGTATGGGTTCTGTCGTTGCTAAACGGCTAGCCCTGAATCGTACAAAAGGCCCCATATTTGGAGGTATCTATGCTGCACGTATTGCTAAACATTTTCAGATACCTATTAGGCACCTTGAGAAGGGGGGGATAAAATTGCCTCCTCACATTTTAGATTACAAGAGCATGGTAGCACACAAGTTTATTGTTGACAATGAAGATAGGATGCTCTTGTATAAACTTAGATTCAATAAGAAACACATTGAGATTATTATTTTGCCTGCGCCTCTATTATTTGATTTGCTTGCAGAAAATTTTCTTGTCACACCGGAAGCGGTGAACAATCATCGAGCCCAAGCTTTTACTCTAGAACCTGAACCTGAGCTGGACCCTTATCGTGCATCATCTGTCCAGTGGGATCCGGAGATGACCAGCCAATATTATCCTGATTACACCTCTCATTACACCGGAGAGAGTAGCGGCGGTCCTTGGTATTAGACCAACTTAGGCCAAAAGCCTAAGCTTGGGGGAGTACGTATTTCTCACCGACTTTACATTCATGTTCACACACTAGTTGTCGGTGCTCATACTCTTTCATTCTATTATCCATGCTTGTTTAAATTCCGTTTTCTAGTTTTCTTCTTGTGTGTTTGATAAACCTTGAGAAAACCAAAAAAAATAGTTAGTTTAATTTCCATGCTTGTAGTAGAATTGAAATGAAAACCCAAAAAGATTTCTAGTTCTTCTTCTTTCTTGTTGGGAGCTTTCCCGTGTAAATAGTTTTATTTTCTTTTCTTTCCTTTGGGGGTCGAGAGGACCATATTGAAAATGCTTAGTGGCTCTCCTATGCATGATTGTTTATTTAACGTAGAGCCCATATTACTTGTCTTCTCTTTTGAGTTGAATGCTTGCAGATTCCAGCTTAGTCCAATGCACATGCACTCTTATTATTATACACATCATTCGGTCATGCAAGTGAAAGGCAATAATGACGATATACGATGGACTTATTCGGATGAGAAAAGCTGGTATGAACTCGACCTCTCTTGTTTTTGTAAATATGATGAGTTCATCATTTTTGAGTCAGCTATTATGAAGTAAACATATTTGCAATGACATTTAGAGATTATAGTTGCTTGTGCCATGCTTGATTAGCTATGAGTTATAATGGTTTACCTTGCGTGCCAACATGCTATTAGAATGATTATGATGTGGTATGATAGGATGGTATCCTCCTTTGAATGAATTGAGTGACTCGACTTGGCACATGTTCACGCATGTAGTTGAAACAAATCAACATAGCCTTCACGATATTTATGTTCATGGTGGATTATATCCTACATATGCTTGTATTCGGTGTGAATTAATTTTAATGCATGTTCATGACTGTTGTCGCTCTCTCAGTTGGTCGCTTCCCAGTCTTTTGCTAGCCTTCACCTGTACTAAGCGGGAATACTGCTTGTGCATCCAAACTCCTTAAACCCCAAAGTTGTTCCATATGAGTCCACTATACCTTCCTATATGCGGTATCTACCTGCCGTTCCAAGTAAATTTGTATGTGCCAAACTCCAAACCTTCAAATGAAATTCTATTTTGTATGCTCGAGCAGCTCATGTTACAACTAGGGCTGCCTATATCTTCCATGCTAGGTGGGTTATTATCACGAGGAGTGGACTCCACTCCTCATTCACGAGAAAGGGCCGGTAACCGGGATGCCCAGTCCCATGATCCAAAAAGATCAAAGCAAATCAAAATAATTAAACAAAACTCCCCCAGGGTTGTTGTTAGTTGGAGGCACTCGTTGTTTCGAGCAAGCCATGGATTGATGCTTTTTGGTGGTTGGGGGAGTATAAACCTTTACCATTCTGTTTGGGAACTGCCTATAATGCATGTAGTATGGAAGATACAGTCATCTCATAGATGTTGCGTTGACAGTGAAAGTATGCCGCTCAAAATGTTATTCAATCTCTATTTTAAAATCGAGCTCTAGCACCTCTACAAATCCCTGCTTCAGGGCCTATCTATTTACTTTTATGTTGAGTCATCATCCTTCTTATTAAAAAGTTCCCGCTGGAGAGCACACCGTCATTTGCATTCATTACTATTGGTTTATATTGGGTATGACTTTAATGGATCTCTTTTACCATGAATTACAATGTTTAGTCAGTCCTTGATCTTTAAAGGTGCTCTGCATTTATGTTTTGCGGTCTCAGAAAGGGCTAGCGAGATACCATTTTGTTATATCATGTTATGATTGTTTTGAGAAAGTGTTGTCATCCGAGTTTTATTATTATGGCTCGCTAGCTGATTATGCTATTGATATGAGTAATTGTGAGACCTAAGTGTTATTGTGAGTATGGTTAGTTTATAATATTTGCTGAAACTTGAATGCTGGCTTTTCATGTTTACAACAAGAGCAAACAGAGTTTGTAAAAGTTTTTCTTTATCACTTTCAGTTTATCAACTGAATTGCTTGAGGACAAGCAAAGGTTTAAGCTTGGGGGAGTTGATACGTCTCCAACGTATCTACTTTTCCAAACACTTTTGCCCTTGTTTTGGACTCTAACTTGCATGATTTGAATGAAACTAACCCGGGCTGACGATGTTTTCAGCAGAACTGCCATGATGTTGTTTTATGTGCAGAAAAGAAAAGTTCTCGGAATGTCCTGAAAATCCACGGAGGCACTTTTTGGAATTAATAAGAATTTATGGGTGAAAGAAATACACCAGGGGGCCCAGGGCTTGTCCACGAGACATTGGGGCGCCCCCTGTAGGGCGCGCCCCCTATCTCGTGGGCCCCCTGGAGCTCCAACGACCTCAACTCCAACTCCATATATTCCGTCTCGCGGAGAAAAAAAATTAGAGAGAAAGTTTCATCGCGTTTTATGACACGGAGCTGCCGCCAAGCCCTAATCTCTCTCGGGAGGGCTGATCTGGAGTCCATTCGGGGCTCCGGAGAGGGGGATTCGTTGCCGTCGTCATCATCAACCATCCTCCATCACCAACTTCATGATGCTCACCGCCGTGCGTGAGTAATTTCATCGTAGGCTTGTTGGACGGTGATGGGTTGGATGAGATTTACCATGTAATCAAGTTAGTTTTGTTAGGGTTTGATCCCTAGTATCCATTATATTCTGAGATTGATGTTGCTATGACTTTGCTATGCTTAATGCTTGTCACTAGGGCCCGAGTGCCATGATTTCAGATCTGAACCTATTATGTTTTCATGAATATATGTGTATTCTTGATCCTATCTTGCAAGTCTATAGTCACCTATTATGTGTTATGATCCGACAACCCCGAAGTGACAATAATCGGGATACTTCTCGGTGATGACCGTAGTTTGAGGATTTCATGTATTCACTATGTGTTAATGCTTTGGTCCGGTTCTCTATTAAAAGGAGGCCTTAATATCCCTTAGTTTCCACTAGGACACCGCTGCAACGGGAGGGTAGGACAAAAGATGTCATGCAAGTTCTTTTCCATAAGCACGTATGACTATTTACGGAATACATGCTTACATTACATTGATGAACTAGAGCTAGTTCTATGTCACCCTATGTTATAGCTATTACATGAGGAATCGCATCCGGTATAATTATCCATCATTGATCCATTGCCTATGAGCTTTTCATATATTGTTCTCCACTTATTTACTTTTCCGTTGCTGCTGTTACAACTACTACAAAAAAAACCAAAAACATATCTTTACTGTTGCTACTGTTACCATTACTATCATACTACTTTGCTACTAAATACTTTGCTGCAGATACTAAGTTATCCAGGTGTGGTTGAATTGACAACTCAACTGCTAATACTCAAGAATATTCTTTGGCCCCCCTTGTGTCAAATCAATAAATTTGGGTTGTACTTCACCCTCGAAAGTTGTTGCGATCCCCTACACTTGTGGGTTATCACCCACCCTCCTAGGGCTCGCCTTCCGAGCTTGTGGGCCCCTCGGGCACCCCCCTTGACATGAGACCATTGCTAAATTTTTTTATAAATACCTAAACCTCTGAAAAGAACCCTAGATGAGAAGTTTCGCCGCTACAAGCCTCTGTATCCACGAAAAACCAATCGGGACCCCGTTCCTGCACCCTGTCGGAGGGGGAAATCATCACCAAAGGCCATCTTCATCATCCCGGCAGCCATCATGATGAGGAGGGAGTAGTTCACCCTCGGGGCTGAGGGTATGTACCAGTAGCTATGTGTTTGATCCCTCTCTCTCGTGTTCTTTATTTGGCACAATCTTGATGTATCACGAGCTTTGTTAATATAGTTGGATCGTATGGTGTTCTTCCCTCTCTACCTTCTTGTGATGAATTGAGTCTTGCTCTTTGAGGTTTCGTTTTGTTGGATTGAGTATTGGATTTGAGAACACTTGATGTATGACTTGCGATGGGATATCTATGGTGACCATGGGATGTTCTATTGATTCATTTGATGTATGTTTGGGCACTCAACTTGTAGATTCCCGAGGTGACATTGGGGTAATCTATGCATAGGGGTTCATGCATGTTTTCTTCCTATGTTCTCCGATAGAAACTTTGGAGTGATTCTTTGTTGCACGTTGAGGGATTGTTATGTGATCCAGCTATGCTATCATTGTTGAGAGATTTTGCACTAGTGAAAATATGGACCCTAGGCCTTGTTTTCACATTGCAATACTGTTTTTGCTCACTTTTGTTACTAGTTACCTTGCTTTTTTATATTTTTAGATTACAAAAACCTATGTCTACCATACATATTACACTTGTATCACCATCTCTTCACCGAACTAGTGCACCTATACAGTTTACCATTGTATTGGGTGTGTTGGGGACAAAAGAGACTCTTTGTTATTCGGTTGCAAGGTTGTTTGAGGGAGAGCATCTTCATCCTACGCCTCCCACGGATTGACAAACCTTAGGTCATCTACTTGAGGGAAATTTGCTACTGTCCTACAAAACTCTATGCTTGGAGGCCCAACACGAGTCTACAAGAAGAAGGTTGTGTCATGGTACTAAGTATGACAGTAAGAGTAGGGGTACGTATGAGGAGGCAAGGCCCTAGCTACTGCAAGGTTGTACACACGAGTTTACGAGTTCAGGCCCCTCTCGGAGGAGGTAAAAGCCCTACGTCTCGGTGCCCTGAGGCGGTCAGCTGGAATATGAGTGTGTGTGTGTGTGTTACAGCGGGTGTGAACCCTTGTGCCAGAGGAGGGGGTGGCTTATATAGAGTGCGTCATGACCCCAGCCATCCCCCGTTATAGGGTTCAATGTACATTAAGACAGGGCGTTACTGGTAACGCCAGCTATAAAGAGCTATTAATGATCTTTAAGACTACGGAGTGAACGCCTGACCGTTGCCATCCTGAGAGACTATAGGTCTTCTACACTCCAAGTGGTTTTTTGTATGGTCGAGTGACTTCATCTTGGTCGAATGGAATTGGGGTATCCAAGTGAGATAATTGGTCGAGTGGATTGCACTCCAAGGTTACTTCAGTCGGTATCTCTTGTTACACTTTGCATGTTCTTGATTCTAGGGTAGTGATCTTGGGTAGGGCGTCTAGGTCAGGCCTGGGACCTACCCTAGGTACATGGATCGTCATTAGCCCCCGAATGGATTGAGGTCTGAATGAAAAGAGAGTTGAAGTTGATCCTGACCCGATTCTTATGCTTCATAGGAATTTTTCCTGAGTCTGGGAATCATGCTGAAACTTCAACTTTATTTCAGTCGCCTTGATCGATTCAGAGGTCGTCGAGTGAACTATACTGACAATCTTCGAGTGTTGATATGGTACCAAATCTTTGGCGCGATTGGTTACTCTGCGGTTCCCAGTTCTCACGGGAATTGAAACTTCGGGGAAGCATGCGGGACGGAGCACGCTGCAGTAAATGGGGTGGATAGACACGGGCGCCTCGATTCTTGCGCCACCTTTTTCGCCATGTATCGGGCGTGCGACTGTTACGGGATTTGACAGGATTTCTTGGGCCCGCGAGTCAGCCACTCGGAAGCAGGCCCATAAAAGGCATCGAGGCCGATGCGTTTGCACAGTGCGCCTTATTCCCCTTCTTCTTCCTTTGCTTCCCCATTGCGTCCTCCTCCACTCTTCACACTGCCGGCCCGCCCGCGCACAGTCTGCCGCAATGGGAAAGGACAAGACGGCGGCCTTCGTGTGCACGAAGAAGGCGACAGCGACGGTGAAGGGCAAGAAGTTGAGTCGGGGGGTCATCGTCGAGGTCTTGATTGCCGCCTGGTTGGATCCAGGGGGACTAGATTCGGTCCACTATCCAGAAAGAAGATTTGGAGGATCTGGCCAGCGCGATCTTGATTGCTGGCGAGGCTTGGAGGTTGCTAGGGAACGAGACCGAGCCTCAGCCGCAGGAGGGTGAGTGCGTCCTCCTCGCAACTCATGTCGACTGTGGTTTCACTCTGCCTTCGCATCCTTTTTTCGGGGTTTCCTGAACTTTTTTGGTGCCCAACTTCATCATTTCTCTCCCAACACTATCACATATCTCGTTGTGTATGTCTCTCTGTGTGAAAACTTCTTGGGTTGTCGACCGCATTGGGGTTTATTCAAACACATCTTTACCTGCCATTCCCAAACTATGAAGAAGACAAATCTGACTGACGAAAGGACGCACGTGATCCAAATGTGTGGGGGTTTAGGGATTCGGATGAGGGTCAGCAGTACTTTTCCTCCTATGACTCTTCCCGAGTTGATTAGGGGGTCGACCTGGTTCTATTGCCAAGATGTTCCGACTCCTGGTCAGTCGACTGGTCTTCCCCCCTTCACCAGGGATCAAGTTCGCAAACCCTCTTCATTGACCGTGACTTCAGTAGAGAAAGTAGAAGTGTCCATGCTAGTCGACCGGGTAGTTCAATTGGTCCGTGACGGTGTGACTGGCATGGATTTATTGGAGGTGTTTCTCAGTCGATGCATCTAGCCCCTCCAAGCTCGCGATCATCCAATGTGGATGTACTCGGGCACCATTGACACTGCTCGGGTCCACCCAGAGGAGGTCGCCGAGGAGACGGTGGCACAGTGGCTGTGGGGCATCACTTGAAACAAAGATAACCCCAGGGGGTCTAGAAGAGTTGTACCATTCGACGCTGAAAATGAGCCGGACAAGGTCTGACCTTTGTTACCGAGTGTTTTTCATTCTAATTTGCAACTATCCTTGAATCTGATTGATGCTTGTTTAACTCCCTGCCTTGCAGATTTATACTGAGATGTACTCGATGCCAAACGGGGAGCAAGTCCAGGAGGGAATGGAGGGCGCAGATGAGAGTGGCGACTGGCAATCCCCCGATGATGATGAGGAGGAAAGTGATGACCCAGATGATAGTGAAGAAGTCAACTCACCACCTCGCTCAGAACGCCGATCCAAACAGTCTCAAGACCCTGCAGGTGGGCGTAGCAAGGCAGCTCCTCCAAGCACACAAGTGCAAAAATGCACTCGGACTTTGTCTCTGGAATCGTCTGAAAAGGCCACCAAGCATCCCAAGGTCGTCCCCTCAGAGCCTCGGAAGGCCTTGCCCAAGATCAAGATGGACGTTCCCGTCGCTTCTGCGTAAGTGTTTTGTTTTTTCCCTTTGTTTGTGCGCTGTTTGGGAACCTCTATGTTGTCATCAACTCATTCTCCTACTTGACCGAGTGGGTTTTGAATCTTCCAGTGATGCGACTTCTGGGACCTCCATGGACATTTACAAGGATCAAGATGATGAGGAAACTGAAGATGCGGCCACTTCCAAAGCGGGTATAATTCTACAATCTTATGCTCATTTTGTCGGTTGTGCTGTCGGTCGACTGAACTCTTTTGGTCGAGTCTTGTGCAGCACCACAAGATGTCATTGAACTTCTAGACGACGACGAAGACGTGCCCTAGAAGACCACGGGAAGAAAGGGCGGGACTTCAAGTAGGAGGGCGCCTGCCAGCAAGGTGCCTCAGTCGACATCAGCACCGGAAACAGTGATCCAGCAATCTGGAGATCCAATTTGGGCTTCTGTTTCTTTTGCCGATCCTGTGTCGACTGGCTGTCCTTCAGCGTCGATCGCTCAAGTCCTTGCTCCGTCCGTGCAACTCCATGCCTCAGATCCTCTGACTGCTCCGATTGTTCCACCAACTCCGCTCTTTGTTGCCCATCAACTCCAAGCAGGCTTTATGATGGAGCAAATGAAGGTGGTGCACGAGGCTAGCAAGGATTCCTACGATGCCAGTTTTGATCTTCAGACCAATGTAAAGGTGAGTTGATTTTTGACTGATCTTTTAGCTTGATCTTTGCTCTACTGCTTTATTATCCGCAAGATGTCTATGGATGAGTGTTTTGAAACCTTTAATGTGCATATATCATGAAACTGCACTTTATATAAATTCACCCACTGGGTGCTTTAACCTTTGCTGAATAGTTCTTCCGCTTGAGTCGACCAAGTCAAGTCGAGTGTATCTTTGAATTGGTGGGGGCACGCAGAGTGCACCCACTAGGTGTAGTCCCCCGAGACTGTCGTTGAATGTTTGATTCGGCGGGGGTCTTTATCAAATGTCTCTTTACAGTTCTTGCACTCGGTCGGGACAAATCGTGCCGAGTGGGATCCAGACCAGTGGGGGCACGCCGAGTGCACCCACTCGATGTAGTCCCCGAGACCGCGGTCGACTGCGGGCAGTCGGCAGGGGTCTCAGAATTAATGTTGCTGTTTTTTATTACTCGTGCTGGGCAGGCCATGCCGAGTGGAAAATCGGTCCAGTGGGGGCACGCAAAGTGCACCCACTGGGTGTAGTCCCCGAGACTACTGTTTTTTGATTTATCAGTAGTTTTAGAACACTTTTTGCTGCGATTAACCTTTGTTTCTGTCGACTGACATGTCTTATTTGTTGACTGTAGAAATCTTGTGAACTCGGGACCTAGTTTGCTGAATTGGAGAGGAAGCAGATCAGTCTCAACCTCGACCTGGAGCTAGCCAAGGAGAATCTTCAGAAGGCCAAGGATGAAGAAGCTGCTATGGGAGGTAATAACTCGCCGACTATTCACTTTGCCATTTTTTCCCTTTTGTCTTTTGAACCAAGTGGCTCCACTCGAACATATGTGCGTAGTGAAAACCGTCAACTCCAAGCTCGTCTAAAGAATATTATATCTTTAGTCAAGCAAGCTCTAGAGCAGAAGGACCTCAACCTTGCCGCGGCGCAGAGGAGGACGCGAGAGAAAACTGAACTTGCCGACAAGAAGCTGGCTTCAATCGGCAAGTTGGAAGAGGAAAACGCCCAGTTGAAGATTGCCATTAACGAAGCCAACAAAGAAGTCGTGCAGCTGAAGAAGGAAAAAGGTGGCCCTGTCTGACAAGGTTGGAGATCTCACTCGAAAGAGGGTCGAAGTGGAGGCTTATCTAGGAGGACTCACCAAGAAGATGTTCCTGACGCTTGATGGTACTTTCCCTTGTCCGACTAATTTGCAACTGTTGACCCGTCATATAACTGCTGACTCACCATTATTTTGTGTGTGCAGTATTCTGTAAAGACTTCGAGGAAGAGACTGGGTGGATCGAGAAGAATCTGGACCCCATAAACTCCCCCATCAAGGATGAAGCTGCGATGAACGTGCTGCAACTGGAGTTTCGTCTTGCCAGTGTTATGTATTATCTTGCTCGTCTGAAAGTGGTGGTGTCGCGGATTGACACAGAACTCTAGCCCCGAGTGATGTTCCAGAATGATCTTGAGTCTCTAATGACTCGACTCAATGAAATCCATGGTCGAGTGCAAGAGTCGAAGAAGTCGTCTGCTTGTTGTGGCGCTGATGTGGCTCTGTCCTTAGTCCGAGTCCATTGGAAGGAGGCCAAAGAAGAGAAGATGGCGGCACTCAAGGTCATCAACACCAAGAAGCTCCAATTCCAGTCCTTCATGGAGACCTTCATCTATGCTGCCACTCGTATTGCAGACGGTATCGACCTTGACAGTTTCGTCGAGCCAGCAAGCCCTACTCCTGCCGAGTGAACAAACTTAATGCCTCACTTTTATTTGCCTCGGAATGCCGAGTGGTTTTGTAACCGCTAAACTCTTTCAGGCCTGACGCCTGAGTACTTCTGTCTGTGGTTCTGAACTTTGCTAGATTTATCTGAACTTGGTTTTTCCTTGAATAAGGTTGCTTTGTCTTCACCACTTAGATCTCTTAACTCCGAGTGGAGCTCGATTTCTCACTCGGAATAGACGTTGTACTTGTGACGCATCTCCGACGAGAGGGCCGTGGATAGGAGCACTAGGTGTCGTACTTGATTTGCACCTCGTCGTCCTTGTGGATCAGGATGGAGCGACATTGTACTTGTGACGCAGCTCCGACAAGAGGGCCACAGATACGAGCACCAGGTGTCGTACTCGATTTGCACCTCATCGTCCTTGCGGATCAGGATGGAGCGGACGTTGTACTTGTGACGCAGCTCCGAGGATCTTTGTAACTTAGGCGAATCAGATTCGCAACTAATCCTCCGAGTGAGAGGGCTGCTCTTCACTCGGAGTGGTTTTTTAACTTAGGCGAGTAGGGGTCGCATCTAAGCCCCCGAGTGGGGGGATTGCTCTCCGTTCGGAGTGTTTTTTTTAACTTAGGAGAGTACGGGGTCGCAGCTAAGCCCCCGACTAGGAGGATTAATCTCCACTCTGAGTGGTTTTTTGACTTGGGCGAGTACGTGGTCGCATCTAAGCCCCCGAGTGGAAGGATTCCTCTCCACTCGGAGTGGTTTTTCAACTTAGGCGAATACAGGGTCGCAGCTAAGCCCCCGAGTGGGAGGATTGCTCTCCACTCGGAGTGGTTTTTTAACTTAGGCGAGTACGCGGTCGCAGCTAAGCCCACGAGTAGGAGGATTGCTCTCCACTCGGAGTGGTTTTTTAACTTAGGCAAGTACGGGGTCGCAGCTAAGCCCCCGAGTGGGAGGATTGCTCTCCACTCGGAGTAGTTTTGAAACTTAGGCGAATCAGGTTCGTGGCAAAGCCTCCGAGTGAGAGGGTTGCTCTTCACTCGGAGTGGTTTTTTTTAACTTAGACGAATACGGGGTCGCAGCTAAGCCCCCGAGTGGGAGGATTGCTCTTCACTCGGAGTGGTTTTTTAACTTAGGAGAATATGGGTTCGCGGCTAAGCTCCTGAGTGAGAGGGTTGCTCTTCACTCGGAGTGGTTTTGAAACTTAGGCGAATCGGGTTCGCGGCTAAGCCCCCGAGTGAGAGGGTTTCTCTTCACTCGGAGTGGTTTTTGAAACTTAGGTGAATCAGGTTCGTACCTAAGGCACCCACTGGAGGATTTGAACACATGTGTTTATGGGATAACAATCATTAAGATACTGCAAAAATCTTGTCTTTGATAAGCAAACTGAAGGATTCTTATTACAACTTCATCGATTCGAGTGTTTTGGGTATAAAAACAGCAGAGCAGCTCCGTTTTCCATGAGAGTGGCTCGTCTTCTTTCTTGGCTACGTTGTAGAGGTGATACGCCCCGTTGTGGAGCACCTTGGTGATGATGAAGGGACCTTCCCAGGCCGGAGCGAGCCTGTGAGGTCATTTCTGATGCACTCGGAGCACAAGGTCTCCTTCCTGGAATGCTCGACCTCTGACGTTACGGGCATGGAATCGATGCAGGTCTTGTTGATAGATGGTCGACCGGATCAGAGCCATCTCACGTTCCTCCTCCAGGAGATCAACTGCATCTTGGCGTGCCTGTTCAGCTTCAGCTTCTGAGAAGAGCTCCACTCGGGGGCCTTTGTGTAGCAAGTCACTCGAAAGCACAGCTTCAGCACCATACACCATGAAGAAAGGAGTTCAGTCAGTAGACCGGTTGGGAGTTGTTCTCAGTCCCCATAAGATAGATGGAAATTCAGTCACCCAGGCTCTAGCAGCATGCTTGAGGTCGTGCATCAGTCGGGGTTTCAGCCCTTGAAGAATCAAAACATTTGCCCTTTCTGCTTGCCCATTCGACTGCGGGTGCGCAACAAATGCGTAATCGACCCGAGTGACTTGGGAAGCACAAAACACCCTGAACTCATCAGAAAGCCGTTAACTGTGATAATGCTGTGAGGGACTCCATATCTGAATATCAACTCCCTGATGAAACTGATGGTAGTGCTTGAATCAAGGTTCTTGATAGGCTTGGCTTCGATCCATTTGGTGAATTTGTCGACTTCTACGAGAAAATGAAGGAACCCACTTCTGTCGGTCTTGAAAGGTCCAACCATATCCAACCCCCAGACTGCAAACGGCCAGATGAGTCAAATAGTCTTCAAGGCAGATGCAGGCTTGTGAGGCATGTTTGAGTAGAACTGGCAGCCTTCGCACTTGTCGACTATATCTTTTGCCATCTCATTTGCATGCGGCCAATAGAATCCCGCTCGGTATGCTTTGGCTACGATGGTCCGAGAGGACGCATGGTGACCACAGGTCCCCGAGTGGATCTCATTTAAAATCATTCGACCTTCTTCTTGGGAGATGCAATGCTGAGCCACTCCTATGACACTTTCCCTATAAAGCTGCCCACTTATCATGGTGAATGCTTTGGATGACGGACGATCTGGCGGGCCACATCTTCATATTCTGGGAGTTCCTGCCTGAGCAGGTATGCGATATATGGCACCGTCCAGTCGGGGGTGATCACTAAAACTTCCATGATCAAGTCGACTACAGCTGGTACTTCAATCTCAGTCGTATTGGTTGAACTTATCAGTTGTGGGGGCTCTTCCATGAAGGGATCTTCTTTGAACTGACGGGGTGTGGAGATGCTCCAAGAACACATTACTAGGGATAGGCTTCCAAGTGGAACCTATCTTCGCCAGACCATCAGCAGATTGATTCTTGATTCGGGGTATGTGGTGGAGCTCTAACCCCTCAAACTTCTTCTCTAGCTTTCTTACTACATTGCAATAACTGGTCTTTGCTGGATTATTGATATCCCATTCCTTCATCACTTGATTGACCACCAAGTCTGAGTCTCTATAGACCATCAAGCATCGGACACCGAGTGAAATGTCCATATGTAACCCATACAAAAGTGCCTCATACTCGGCTTCATTGTTTGAAGAATCGAAGTGAATCTGGAGGACATAGTTGATCTTGTCACCTCTTGGGGATACCAAAACCACTCCTGCACTAGAGCCATTCAACCTCTTGGACCCATCAAAGAACATAGTCCAATGCTCCGAGTGAATCTGAGTCGATTGCTGCTATTCAATCCACTCGGCGAGGAAATCTGCTATTGCTTGGGACTTGATTGCTTTCTTTGCCTCAAACTTGATATCCAAAAGAAGGAGTTCAATTTGCCACTTTGCCACTCGACCAGTTGCATCCCTATTGTTGAGAATTTCTAATAATGGAGCGTCGCTGACGACTGAAACTGAGTGGTCTGAGAAGTAGTGTGCAACTTTCTTCGTGGTCAAGTAAATTCCATAAACAAGCTTCTAATAATGTGGATGCCTCTGCTTGGATGGACTCAAGACTTCAGAAATATAATACACTGGGCGCTGAACTTCGTAGGCTTTGCCTTCTTCTTCCCGCTCGACCATGAGCACTGTGTTGACAACTTGTCTAGTGGCTGTGATGTAAAGTAGTAAAGGCTCTTTGCTGATTGGAGTGGCAAGCACCGGCTGGGTGGAAAGCAGGGATTTGAGCTCTTCAAACGCAGCTTCAGCTTCAGGATTCCACTCGAACATGTCAGACTTCTTCATCAGTCAGTAAAGAGGTAATGCCTTTTCACCGAGGCGTGAGATGAGTTGACTCAATGCAGCCAAACAACTAGTAAGCTTCTGAACATCGTGCACCTGCACAGTCCATTTCATTCGGAGGATTGTGCCAACCTTCTCTGGGTTTGCATCGATTCCTTGTTCGGAAACGAGAAAACCGAGTAACTTTCCACCTGGGACTCTGAACGTGCACTTTGACGGACTGAGCTTGATATCATATATTCTTAAGTTGGCAAAGGTTTCCGCAAGGTCAGTCAGTAGGTCGGAACCTTTGCGTGACTTGACCACGATGTCATCCATGTATGCTTCCACATTCCGACTGATTTAAGTGAGCGGGCACTTCTAAATCATGCACATGAATGTGGCACCAGCATTCTTGAGGCCAAAGGGCATAGTAACATAGCAAAAACACCTGAATGGGGTGATGAAAGTTGTTTTTATTTTGTCAGGTCCATACATTCGGATCTGCTGGTACCCGGAATATGCATCCAAAAAGGACAAGCGCTCACACCTCGTAGTTGAGTTGACTATCTGGTCGATGCGGGGCAGAGGGAAATGATCTTTCGAGCAGGCCCGATTGATATGTTTGAAATTGATACACATCCGAAGTGACTTATCTTTCTTGGGGACCATGAAAACATTGACGAGCCACTCGGAGTGGTATATCTCGCGGATGAACTCAGCTGCCAGAAGCCGAGCCACCTCTTTGCCAATTGCCTTCCTCTTCTCGGCGGTGGACCGATGGAGATGCTCTTTAACGGGTTTTGCTTTCGGGGTGACTCACAAACGGTGCTTAGCCAGTCCCCTGGGTACACCTCGCATGTCTGATGATTTCCATGCGAAGATGTCCCAATTCTCACGGAGGAACTGGATGAGCGCTTATTCCTATTTGTTGTCGAGTGTTGTTGATATATGAGTCGGAGCAGCATTGGGATCGGTCGGGTGAATGTGAACTGGTTTTGTTTCACTGGACGACTGAAATGCAGACTCTGAAGCAGGCTTCTTGGCAGGCAACAAATCACTTGGATCTGCATTCTTCTGGTATTCTTACATCTCTACGCATGCCTCTATTCATCGGCGATCTTTGAGCCCTTCTAGAGGCACTCTTCTGCTCTTTGCAAATTTCTAGTGATTGTGATCAGGCCTCTGGGGCCAGGCATCTTTAACTTGAGGTATCTGTAACATGGTCGAGCCATGAAACGAGCATATGTAGGCCTGCCCAGAATGGCATGGTAGGCACTATGAAAATCCACCACCTCAAACGTCAACTTTTCCTTGTGGTAATTCTTTGAATCACCGAAAACCACATCAAGAGTGATCTGACCGAGTGAATCGGCTTTCTTTCCTGGGATGACTCCGTGGAATCGCATGTTTCTCTCACTGAGCTTGGACATCAGAATGCCCATCCCTCGTAGGGTCTCAGCATACATAATATTCAAACCACCGCCACCGTCCATCAAAACCTTGGTCAATCAAGTGCCCCCAACGACTGGGTCGACCACCAACGCTTACCGCCCAGGGGTAGCAGCGTGCGCTGGGTGGTCGGACTGGTCGAATGTAATGGGGTTTTTTGACCACTTCAAATATGTCACTGTTGTCGGAGCAACCATGTTTACTTCTCTCTTGATAACTTTCAGTCCACTTTTGCTCCCGATGTCGGAGCAACTAAAGTGGCATTGATGTTGGGGTAAATGTCATCTTCCTCTTTGTCTTCTTCCTTATCAGATTCTTTTTCTTTCTCCTGGGCTGACCCTCTCGGAAACTCTAAATCAAGAGTCGGCACTGTCGAGTGGTATGCTTGGGAAGAATCAAGTTACCCTCTTCATCTTTTTTGGTGTGTATATGACACAGTAAATCAAGCACATCATTTCCCGCTTGATATTTCACTTTTTGGGGGGTCCAAGGCCCTTTAGGCTTCCCCTTGAACTTCCCTCGATTCAAAACTGCTGCCTCAGCAGCACCTGCGGGTTCAGCTTTGCGTTTTTGCTTCCGACTGGAGTTTCCTCCTATGGTGTCCTGGGCAACTGATTTGTTCTTGCCGCTCCAGAGTCGGTCCTCTTCTTCGCCGTTAGCATACCAAGTGGCTATCTCCATCATCGGAGTCAGAGACATGACCCCGGTCCGACCGAACTTCAAATTGAGCTCTCTGTAGCGGACACCTTTTTTAAAGGCGCAAACTGCTTGATGCTATGATGCATTCTCCACTGTATGATGAAGGGTAGTCCATCTCTGGATATAGTCTCTCACAGTATCATTCTACTTTTGAACACAATGCTGCAATTCGGCCAATCCAGCAGGTCGCTTGCAGGTGCCCTCAAATGTTTTGGTAAACACTCGGGCTAACTATTCCCAACTGAAAATGCTCCCAGGGGCCAACTGATTCAACCAAGCTCTGGCAGAACCCTCAAGCATCAAAGGAAGGTGTTTCATGGCCACCTCATCATTGCCACCGCCAATGTGCACTACCACTCGGTAATCCTATAACCAAGTATCGGGCTTCGACTCCCCGATGAACTTACTTACACATGTCGCCAACTTGAAGTTGTGAGGGATCTCAGCGGCTCGGATGGCTCTTCCGGAACACTCGGGGCCGGAAACATGCACTCTGCTTCCATTGGGTCGATCTCTATCCAGTCCTTCTTTGTATGCTCTATTCCTGTCGACCAAACCTTGCATGAGGAGCAATCTTGCATTGAACCCAGGCTCTATTGGGTCGACTGGAACTCTGCGGTCATTACCATACGAGCGTCTGTCGTCATACCACCGGGGAGCGTATGACCTGCCTCTTGGAGGGGGCGAAGGCGCTCAATGGTGGTTGTCACAGGCATATTCACGATCAAACTCTTCGTGGGCTCTTCCCAGTTGCCAATCTCGACGGTGATCACGATCTTCACGTTGCAAAGGCAACCCAGGACTATGCGCCGACTAAACTATGTATACCCTCACGGACCTACTGTGGATTCTGTTGTGCGACTGCGAAACGGCTGAGTTTTGCTCTACTGCTGCCCTGAGGAGCGCTCGGATCTACATCAAGCCTCTTCCAGCCTCTAAACGGGACGGCTGAATAGATTCTGCTATACGTGCAGCAGCTGTAAGATTCTAGATCGGAGTGTGGTATACCTGGGGTTCAGGTGGAAACAATTGTTGTTGTCTTCGACTGGACTCTAGGATCAGTCGACGGGTGCGTTAGTCGAGAGAATTCTGGAGATTCTCCAGACACGCGCGCTCGGCCAATGTGTCCAGGCGCGCAGCTTCCAAGGCCCGAGCCTCTAAAGTCTCCCTCACAATAGGGGTCTGGAGCGCCTCCATGTTGTGGCGGTGCAACTCTTCCCTCTGTTGCAAATTGAGGGGTTGGGGCTCGTACTCATCATGACCGTACGACGGGCCATCACCATCGCCGTTGTCGCCATTCCGGCGAAACCCGGATGGGCTGCAATGAGAGTCGACCATGAGAACTTCCGCCACGGGGTCACTGCTCCCACGCTCGTACAGAGTGTCCACAGAGCTAGTCGAATGATTCGTAGAGAAATTTGTCGAGCTCGATCGCTGCGACTTGAGGGGTGGCCGACTGGCGGGCCACCGCATGCTTCACCCATCGCTGGAGCCGCAACCGACTGGATCGCTTGCGGCGGCCTCCAGTGGAGTGAGTGGATGATGCGGGGGCCAACTGATACTGGGTCGACGACTGCCGCAGAAGGACACCGCAGGCACTCGCGTGAAAATGCATTGCCCCACGGATTAGAAGAGCCTCAACATCGAGGGGTCTTCTTGAAGCCAGGTGGAGTCGTCGACGACGAAAATGAGTGCGTCGAGTCAGATCTCATGGCCCGCAGCCAAACCACCGCTGGAACCCATGTTGACAAAGATCAGAAAAAATCCAACCTCACCGGAAGTTGCCAAGACGCTTTGCCCCACGGTGGGTGCCAACTATCGTGGTACTAAGTCCGATAGTAAGAGTAGGGGGTACGTATGAGGAGGCAAGGCCCTAGCTACGGCGAGGTTGTACACACGAGTTTACGAGTTCAGGCTCCTCTCAGAGGAGGTAAAAGCCCTCGTCTCGATGCCCTGAGGCGGTCGACTGGAATATGAGTGTGTGTGTGTGTGTGTGTGTTACAGGGGGTGCAAACCCTTGTGCCAGAGGAGGGGAGTGGCTTATATAGAGTGCGCCAGGACCCCAGCCATCCCCCGTACAGGGTTCAACGTACATTAAGATAGGGCGTTACTGGTAACGCCAGCTATAAAGAGTTATTAATGATCTTTAAGACTATGGAGTGAACGCCTGACCGTTGCCATCCTGAGAGACTCTAGGTCTTCTGCACTCCGAGTGGTTTTTTTGTATGGTCGAGTGACTTCATCTTGGTTGAATGGAATTGGGGTATCCGAGTGAGATAATTGGTCGAGTGGATTGCACTCCAAGATTACTTCAGTCGGTATCTCTTGTGACACTTTGAATGTTCTTGATTCTAGGGTAGTGACCTTGGGTAGGGCGTCTAGGTCAGGCCTAGGACCCTACCCTAGGTCGATGGCATCGTCAGGTTGCGTAGTTGACATCAGAGTAGTTTATACTCCCCAAAAATTTGAGTGATTATTTTGAGCTCTGCTGGAGCCTTGTAATAGGCTTAGCTAAAACACTTTGGTTGCTCTGTCGTGCCTTCGTGCATGTTTAACTTTTGTTCAAACACTTATCTATCTGTTGCCTGAAATTTTTTGAATCGATACATGTTATTGACCCGCCTTGGATGTCTTGTATTTGAATATCATACAGTCATTGCTTGTACATATATTTGATAAGTCGCCTGTAGAAACTTGTTCATGTAGAGACTTCTGATTTCTGCAAAACATTCCACCAAGTTATAACTCGTGTGAAATTAACCTCGCAATTTATCCACCGGCGACTTATAGTCATAATAAATCAGTGCTAAAAAGCAACTATGGGGTGATAACCCGGCAACTCATGGTCAATAAAAACTTTAATGCTCATCACAAGCAATCCGGAGTTCTGTTGACCCGGAGACATATAGTCATTGCCATAACATGATTAAGAGCAAAGGATTCCTAAAAAATAGAGAACCAATACTGATACATAAATATTAATTGAATTATAAGTAGGCTTTCAAGGCTCGACAAAAAGACTGGCTTTCGAGACTCAAGTCTTGCTTCAGCGAAGCTGGCATGATGGCCTTGGTTTATCCTCGCTTTCTGTAAGCCGGCTCTCACGTGATTTGAGCCGTTGTTTTAACTTTGACAAGTTCAGGGTCATAAAGATTGACTGTCAAGAGTACGGCGGGTCACCTTTTTGGAGTAGCATCAAGCAGATAGGCAGGTTTAACCAAAACAATGTGGCGTTTTTGCTGGTTCAAAAGGGTGAGAAAGCTAAACTCGGTGAGTTGGAAGCCCGCAAGTGACCTATGATCTACAAATAAAAGACGCATGCACAATATATGAGATGAAACGATAGAGGCCCTGAGTTTTGGGGATGCCGACTTTATTATATTTGATCATAAATGATATACACATGATATGTATGTACAATGATTGGAGCCGGTGGCTCAAGTGTAGCAAGGACAAAGATGAGCAATGTTCCAGGGCATGTTGGTTTCTTCCTCAGAGGTACATGACTTATTGTGTTCACGTATGTCGATGAAATAATATGACCCGTTGTTGAGGTTTTTGCTAACCACAAAGGGCCCTTCCCAAGGAGGTGAAAGTTTATGCATGCATTTCTGATCTTGAATCAAACAGAGCACTAAGTTGCCCTCCTGGAAAGTGTGTCTTCGAATTGCTGGTAAATTGCAGATCGAGCCGCCGCAAGATCGTGCTCATGTTCCAAGGAAGCAAAAGCATTCTGACGAGCCGTATCATTATCTGTTTCAACATAAACCGCCACCGCAGGCAAGTCATGCTGGATGTCACTTGGGAGAACCGCCTCTGCTCCATAAACCATGAAGAACGGTGTGTAGCCTGTTGATCTATTGAGGGTACTCTGTATGCTTCAAAGGACTGTAGGAAGCTCTTCAACCCAACAAACCGGAGTGTGCTCTAAAGGAACCATGAACCAAGGCTTGATCCCTCATAATATCTCCTTGTTATCATGCTCGGCTTGGCCATTGGACTGTTGATGAGCCACAGAAGAAACATCAAGCCGGATATATTCTCTCTGACATAACTCCTTCATAGCACTCTTAGACAGATATGTCCCATTATCTGTGATGATACTATGAGGATAACCAAAGCGGAATATCAGCTTCTTCACAAATTGCAGTGTAGTCGCCGCCTCACAATTGCTGACAGGCTCTGCTTCAACCCACTTTGTAAATTTGTCGACTGCAACCGAGAGGTGAGTCTTCTTGTCCTTAGACCTCTTGAAGGGCACGACCGTATCAAGCCCCTAGACCGCAAATAGCCAGGTTATGGGGATCATCCGCAATTCCTGAGCCAGCACATGACATTGTGGGTGCAAATTTCTGGCAATCATCACACTTATGGACAATATCCTCTGCATTGCGTGAGCCGTCAACCAGAAAAAACCGTGTCGAAAAGCCTTTGCCACACGGAACGTGACCCGTCATGATGACAATAGTCCCCCGCATGAATTTCTTAGAGAATCGCACACCCTTCCTCACGGGAAACACAATGTTGGAACATGCCAGTCACACTGCATCTGTGTAACTCGCCATTGACAGTTGCATGGACTTAGATTGCCTTATAATCTGTCGTGCCACAAGCTCATGTTCTGGCAGCTCACCCCGACATAGGTAAGCTAGGTAAGGCATCGTCCAATCTAGAATAGCATGCAAAGCCTCCACCAACTGTCCCTCCGGGTCAGGGATGGCTTGGTCTTCCTCTGAAGGTAACTTGACAGAAGGATTATGCAGCACATCAAGGAACAAATTGGGAAGAACCGACTTATGCGGAGACCCGAGCCGGGACAACGCATCAGCCGCCTCATTATGTTGTCGGTCAATGCGATCCACTTGATAACCATTGAAGTGTCCAGCAATATTAGTTACTGCTTGTCGATAAGCTGCCATGAGCGGGTCTTTAGAATCCTTCCCTGAAACTTGTTGTGCAACGAGATCTGAGTCGCCAAGGCATCTATCCCGGCTCAAGTTCATCTCCTTGGCCATTTGGAGCCCATGTAGAAAAGCCTCATACTCAGCTGAATTATTAGTACAGGGAAACATCAGTCTCAAAACATAACAAAACGGGTCACCTCGCGGGGGAAGTTATAACAATTCCAGCCCCCGAGCCTTCCAATTGCCTTGATCCATCAAAGGGTATCGTCCACTATGTATGATCCGGCTTTTCCTCAGGTGTTTGCAGTTCCGTACAATCATTGATAAAATCCACCAGAGCTTGAGACTTAATGGCGGTTCTGGGCCATATTTCAGATGATGTGTCCCAAGCTCAATTGCCCACTTAGCAACTCTGCCTCTGGCTTCTTTGTTTTGAATTATATCCCCCAGAGGAGCTGAACTGACCATGGTGATTGGATGCCCAAGGAAATAATGCTTCAGCTTACAGCTAGCCATGAACACCCCGAACACCAACTTCTGCCAATGTGGGTATGTCTGATTGGACACCGTCAAGACTTCACTGACATAATAAACCGGCCATTGGACCGGATACTCTTTGCCTGCCTCCTTGCGTTCCATGACAACTACCATGCTTACAGCCTTGTTATTAGCCACCACATATAGGAGCAGTGGCTCTTTGTCAATCAGAGCAGCCAAGATGGGCTCCTCGGCCAACTTCTTCTTGAGCGTCTCAAAAGCCTCATTAGCAGCATCCCTCCACAAGAAATGATCAGTCTTCTTCATCATCTGGTACAGGGGAATCGCCTTCTCACCCAGGAGGCTTATAAACCAACTCAGAGCTGCAATACGACCCGCCAGTCGTTGAACGTCATTGATATAGACCGGCTTAGACAAAGAGGTGATAGCTTAGATCTTCTCTGGGTTAGCTTTGATGCCCCTTTCCAAAACCAGAAAACCTAGCAATTTTCCTACAGGCACACCAAAAATGCACTTGGCCGGGTTAAGCATCATCTTGTAAACCCAAAGATTATCAAAGGTTTCCTTCAAATCATCAAGCAAGGTCACCTTCTTCCTTGACTTAACCACAATGTCGTCAACATAGGCATGAATCTTGCATCCAATCTTCCCATGAAAGCAATTCTAAACACATCGCTGGTAACTCTCCTGACCACTCTTAAGCCCAAAAGGCATAGATACATAATAGAAAGCTCCAAAGGGTGTGATGAAGGATGTCTTCTCCTGATCCTCCACTGCCATCTTGATCTGATGATAACCAGAATAAGCATCCAGCAAACATAAACTCTCACAACCCGTTGTGACATCAATGATCTGGTCAATACAAGGGAGAGAAAATGGATCAGCTGGACAAGCCTTGTTAAGATCTGTGTAATCAACACACATATGCAAAATGCCTTTCTTCTTGAGCACAAGCATAGGATTAGCCAACCACCGAGGGCGAAAAACTTCAACTATGAACCTGGCGGCTAAAAGTTGGGCCACCTATTCTCAAATGGCCTTACGTCTCTCCTCGTTAAATGACGGAGGAACTATCGGATAGGTTGCTGGGGAACGTAGAATGCAATTTCAAAAAAATCCTATGCTCACGCAAGATCTATCTAGGAGATGCATAGCAACGATAGGGGAGAGTGTGTCTACGTACCCTCATAGATGAAAAGCGGAAGCGTTTAGCAACGCGGTTGATGTAGTTGTACTCTTCGCGATCTGATCACGATCCAACCGATCTAGTACCGAAAGGACGGCACCTCTGAGTTTAGCACATGTGCGGCTCGATGACATATCCTCCTTATTGATCCAGGAAGAGGGAGAGGATAAGTAGATGGTATTACAACCAACATGATGGCGTGGTGGTGATGGTGGTGGTGGAGCACCGACAGCGCTTTGCTAAGCGTCGCCGGGACGAGGCGGTGGAACTACGGAATAACGGTAGAGAGAGGGGCACCAAGGGCTTGGTGTGTCCTCTTGGGACGCCCCCTCCCTTCTATATATTTAGGTGGAGGGGCATGGCAACAGCCCCTCCAAAGTCCATGGTGCAGCCAAGGGGGAGGAGGACTTGGAATCCAAGTCCAATCCTATTCCTACTAGGACTCCTTCCTTTTTTTCCTTTCCCTAGCCACATGGGCTTTTGAGGACTTGGTGCGCCTAGCTCAATAAGGCTAGGACCCCCCCCCCCCCCCCGCAGCCCATGCTAGCCCTTGGGTCATGGTGAACTCACTTGTGGACTTCCAGACCCCTCCGGAATCCTCCAGAACCTTCTAGAAGCTTCCCGATACAATACCGAAAAAATGCACCTTTTTCCAGAACCCCAAATATGACTTCCTATATATAAATATTTACCTCTCGACCATTCGATACTCCTCGTGACATCCGGGATCTCATCTGGGACTCCACACAACATTTGTTTACCACTCATCAAATATCCCAATACTACTCTAGCATCAACGAACGTTAAGCGTGCAACCCTGCGGGTTCGGGAATCATGTAGTCATGACCGAGACACCTCTCCAGTCAATAACCAATAGCGGGACCTGGATTCCCATATTGATTCCTACATATTCCAGAAGATTCTTATCGGTTGAACCTTTATGACAACATACGTAGTTCCCTTTGTCTGTCGGTATGTTACTTGCCCGAGATTCGATCATCGGTATCTCTATACCTAGTTCAATCTCGTTACCGGCAAGTCTCCTTACTCGTTCCGTAATACATCACCTCGATCATTGACTAACTCCTTAGTCATATTTTTTCAAGCTTATGATGTGTATTAACGAGAGGGCCCAGAGATACCTCTTCGATACTCGGAGCGACAAATCCTAATCTCGGTCTATGCCAACCCAACAAACACCTTCAGAAATACATGTAGAGCATCTTTATAATCACCCAGTTACATTGTGAAGTTTGATAGCACACAAGGTATTCCTCTGGTATCCGGGAGTTTCATAATCTCATAGTCGAAGGAATATGTATTTGACACAAAGAAAGCAATAGCAATAAAACTGAACGATCATTATGCTAAGATAACGGATGGGTCTTGTCCATCACATCATTCTCCTAATGATGTGATCCCATTAATCAAATGACAACACATATCTATGGTTAGGAAAGTTAACCATCTTTGATCAACGAGCTAGTCTAGTAGAGGCTTACTAGGGACATGGTGTTTTGTATATGTATTCACACATGTATCAAGTTTCCGGTTAATACAATTCTAGCATTAATAATAAAAATTTATCATGAAATAAGTAAATATAAAATAACAACTTTGTTATTGCCTCTAGGGCATATTTCCTTCAGTCTCCCACTTGCACTAGAGTCAATAATCTAGTTCGCATTGCCATGTGATTTAACACCAATAGTTCACATCATCATGTGATTAACACCTATAGTTCACATTGCCATGTTACTATACCCAAAAGGTTTACTAGAGTCAATAATCTAGTTCACATCGCCATGTGATTAACACCCAAAAAGTACTAAAGTGTGATCATGTTTTTCTTGTGAAAGAAGTTTAGTCAACGGGTCTGCCACATTCAGATCCGTATGTATTTTGCAAATTTCTATGTCTACAATGCTCTGCATGAAGCTACTCTAGCTAATTGCTCCCACTTTCAATATGTATCCGGATTGGGACTCAGAGTCATCTGGATCGATGTAAAAGCTTGCATCGATGTAATTCTTTACGATGAACTCTTTATCACCTCCATAACCGAGAAACATTTCCTTAGTCCTCTTTAAGGTAACTAAGGATAATTTTGACTGATGTCCAGTGATCTACTCCTGGATCACAATTGTACCCCCTTGCCAAACTCATGGCAAGGTACACAAACAGGTTTGGTACACAGCATAGCATACATGATAGAACCTATGGTTGAGGCATAGGGAATGACTTTCATTTTCTCTCTATCTTCTGCATTGGTCGGGCATTGAGTCTGATTCAATATCACACCTTGTAACAGAGGCAAGAACCCTTTCTTTGGTTGATCCATCTTGAACTTTTTCAAAACTTTATCAAGGTATGTGCTTTGTGAAAGTCCTATCAAGCGTCTTGATCTAACTCTATAGATCTTGATGCCCAATATATAAGTAGCTTTACCGAGGTCTTTCATTGAAAAATTCTTATTTAAGTATCCTTTTATGATATTCAGAAATTATATATCATTTCCAATCAACAATATGTCATCCACATATAATATTAGAAATGCTACAGAGCTCCCACTCACTTTCTTGTAAATACAGGCTTCACCGTAAGTCTGTATAAAACCATATGCTTTGATCACCTCATGAAAGCGTATATTCCAACTCTGAGATGCTCGCACTAGTCCATAGATGGATCGCTGGAGCTTGCACACTTTGTTAGTACATTTAGGATTGACAAAACCTTCTGGTTGCATCATATACAAATCTTCTTAGAGATATCCATTTAAGGAATGCATTTTTTACATCCATTTGCCAGATTTCATAAAATGTGGCAATTGCTAACATGAATCGGACAGACTTAAGCATCGCTACGGGTGAGAAAGTCTCATCGTATTCAACTCCTTGAACTTGTCGAAAACCTTTTGCGACAAGTCGAGCTTTATAGACAGTAACATTACCATCAGCGTCAATCTTCTTCTTGAAGATCCATTTATTTTCTATGGGGTGCCAATCATCGGGCAAATCCACCAAAGTCCACACTTTGTTCTCATACATGGATCCTATCTCAAATTTCATGGCCTCAAGCCATTTATCGGAATATGGGTTCATCATAGCTTCTTCATAGTTCGTAGGTTCATCATGGTCAAGTAACATGACTTCCAGAACTGGATTATCGTACCACTCTGGTGCGGATCGTGCTCTGGTTGACCCACGAGGTTCAGTAGTAACTTGATATGAAGTTTCATGATCATTATCATTAGCTTCCTCTCTAGTCGGTGTAGGCATCACGAGAACGGATTTCTCGGATGAGCTACTTTCCAAATTTAGAGAAGGTACAATTAGCTCATCAAGTTCCACTTTCCTCCCACTCACCTCTTTTGAGAGAAACTCCTTCTCCAGAAAGGTTCCATTCTTGGAAACAAAGATCTCGCCTTCGGATCTGTGGTAGAAGGTATACCCAATTGTTTCCTTAGGGTATCCTATGAAGACGCACTTCTCCGATTTGGGTTCGAACTTATCAGGCTGAAGCCTTTTGACATAAGCATCGCATCCCCAAACTTTGAGAAACGACAGCTTAGGTTAATTGCCAAACCAAAGTTCATACGGTGTCGTCTCAACAGATTTTGACGGTGCCCTATTTAACATGAATGAAGTTGTCTCTAATGCATAACCCCAAAATGATAGTGGTAAATCGGTAATATACATCATAGATTGCACCATATCTAATAAAGTACGGTTACGACATTCGGACACACCATTACGCTGTGGTGTTCCAAGTGGCGTGAGTTGTGAAACTATTCCACATTGTTTTAAATGAAGGCCAAATTTGTAACTCAAATATTCACCTCCGCGATCAGATCATAGAAACTTTATTTTCTTGTTACGATGATTCTCAACTTCACCTTGAAATTCTTTGAACTTTTCAAATGTTTCAGACATGTGTTTCATTAAGTAGATATACCCATATCTGCTCAAATCATCTATGAAGGTCAGAAAATAATGATACCCGCCGCGAGCCTCAACACTCATCAGACCGCATACATCGGTATGTATTACTTCCAATAAGTTATTAGCTCGCTCCATTATTCCGGAGAACAGAGTTTTAGTCTTCTTGCCCATGAGGCATGGTTCGTAAGTATCAAATGATTCATAATCAAGTGATTCCAAAAGCCCATCAGCATTGAGTTTCTTCATGCGCTTTACACCAATATGACCTAAACGGCAGTGCCACAAGTATGTTGCACTATCATTATCAACTTTGCATCTTTTGGCATCAATATTATGAATATGTGTATCACTAAAATCAAGATTCAATAAACCATTCACATTGGGTGTATGACCATAGAAGGTTTTATTCATGTAAACTGAATAACAATTATTCCCTGAATTAAATGAATAATTGTATTGCAATGAACATGATCCAGTCATATTCATGCTCAACGCAAACAACAAATAGCATTTATTTAGGTTCAACACTAATCCAAAAGGTAGAGGGAGCGTGCGATGGTGATCGTATAACCTTGGCATCATTTCCAACACTCATCGTCACCTCGCCCTTAACTAGTCTCTGTTTATTCTGCAACTCCTGTTTTGAGTTACTAATCTTAGCAACCAAACAGGGATCGAATACCCAGGGGCTACTACGAGCACTAGTAAGGTACACATCAATAACATGTATATCAAATATACCTTTGTTCACTTTGCCATCCTTCTTATCCGCCAAATATTTGGGGTAGTTCCGCTTCCAGTGACCATTTCCTTTGCAGTAGAAGCACTCAGTTTCAGGCTTAGGTCCATCTTTGGGTTTCTTCACAGGAGTGACAACTTGCTTGTCATTCTTCTTGAAGTTCCCTTTCCTTTCCTTTTCCCTTTTTTTGAAACTACTGGTCTTGTTAACCATCAACACTTGATGCTCTTTCTTGATTTCTACCTTCGCCGATTTCAGCATCGCGAAGAGCTTAGGAATATTTTTCGTTATCCCTTGCACATTGTAGTTCATCATGAAGTTCTAGTAGCTTGGTGATAGTGACTAGAGAACTCTGTCAATCACTATCTTATCTGGAAGATTAACTCCCACTTGATTCAAGCGATTGTATTGCCCAGACATTCTGAGCACATGCTCACTAGCTGAGCTATTCTCCTCCATCTTGTAGGCAAAGTACTTGTCAGAGGTCACATGCCTCTCGACACGAGCATGAGTCTGAAATACCAATTTCAGCTCTTGGAACATCTCATATGCTCTGTGGCATTCAAAACATTTTTGAAGTCCCGGTTCTAAGCCGTACAGTATGGTGCACTAAACCATCAAGTAGTCATCATATCGAGCTTGCCAAACATTCATAACGTCTGCATCTGCTCCTGAAATAGGTTTGCCACCTAGTGGAGCATTAAGGACATAATTCTTCTGTGTGCAGCAATGAGGATAATCCTCAGATCATGGACCCAGTCCGCATCATTGCTATTATCATCTTTCAACTTAGTTTTCTCTAGGAACATATCAAAAAACAGAGGGGAGCTACAATGCGAGCTATTGATCTACAACATAATTCGCAAATACTATCAGGACTAAGTTCATGATAAATTAAAGTTCAAGTAATCGAATTACTTAAGAACTCCCACTTAGGTAGACATCCCTCAAGTCATCTAAATGATACGTGATCTGAATCAACTAAACCATGTTCGATCATCATGTGAGATGGAGTAGTCATCAATGGTGAACATACCTATGTTGATCATATATACTATATGATTCACGCTCGACCTTTCGTCCAATGTTCTGAGGCCATGTATGTACATGCTAGGCTTGTCAAGTTTAACCCAAGTATTCCGCATGTGCAAAACTGCCTTGCACCCGTTGTATGTGAACGTAGAGCCTATCACACCCGATCATCACGTGATGTCTCAGCACAAAGAACTATCGCAACGGTGCATACTTCGGGAGAACACTTATACCTTGAAATTTAGTTAAGGGATCATCTTATAATACTACCGCTGTACTAAGCAAAATAAGATGCATAAAGATAAACATCACATGCAATCAAAATCTGTGACATGATATGGCCATCATCATTTTGTGCTTTTGATCTACATCTCCAAAGAATCATCATGATCTCCATTGTCACCGGCTTGACACCTTGATCTCCATCATAGTGTCGTGGTCGTCTCGCCAACTATTGCTTCTACAACTATCGCTAACGCATAGTGATAAAGTAAAGTAATTACATGGTGTTTGCATTTCATACAATAAAGCGACAACCATAAGGCTCCTGCCAGTTGCCGATAACTTTTACAAAACATGATCATCTCATACAACAACGTATATCACATCATGTCTTGACCATATCACATCACAACATGCCCTGCAAAAACAAGTTAGACATCCTCTACTTTGTTGTTGCAAGTTTTATGTGGCTACTACGGGCTTCTAGCAAGAACCCTTCTTACCTATGGCACAAAACCACAACGGTGATTTATCAAGTTTGATGTTTTAACCTTCAACAAGGAACGGCCACAGGCAAACTCGATTCAACTAAAGTTGGAGAAACAAACACCCGTCAGCCACCTTTATGCAAAACTAGTTGCATGTCTGTCGGTGGAACCGGTCTCATGAACGTGGCCATGTAAGGTTGGTCTGGGCTGCTTCATCCAACAATACGCCGAATCAAAATAAGACATTGGTGGTAAGCTGTATGACGATCATCGCCAACAACTCTTTGTGTTCTACTCGTGCATGTCATCTACGCACAGACCTGGCTCGGATGCCACCATTGGGGAACGTAGAATGTAATTTCAAAAAAATTCCTACGCTCACGCAACATCTATCTAGGAGATGCATAGAAACGATAGGGGGAGAGTGTGCCTACGTACCCTCGTAGACCAAAAGCAGAAGCGTTTAGCAACGTGGTTGATGTAGTCGTACTCTTCGCGATCCGATCATGATCCAACCGATCTAGTACCGAACGGACGGCACCTCCGAGTTTAGCACACGTGCGTCTCGATGACGTCTCCTCCTGCTTGATCCAGCAATAGGGAGAGGATAAGTAGATGGGATTACAACCAACATGATGGCATGGTGGTGATGGTGGTGGTGGAGCACCGACAGCGCTTCGCTAAGCGTCGCCGGGACGAGGCGGTGGAACTACGGAGTAACGGGAGAGAGAGGGGAGCCAAGGGCTTTGTGTGTCCTCTTGGGGTTCCCCCTCCCTTATATATATAGGTGGAGGGCATGGCAACAACCCCTCCAAAGCCCAAGGCACGGCCAAGAGGGACGAGGACTTGGAATCCAAGTCCAATCATATTCCTACTAGGACTCCTTCCTTTTTTTCCTTTCCCTGGCCACATGGGATTTTGAGGACTTGGTGCGCCTACCCCAATAAGGCTAGGGCACCCCCCCCCCCCCCCGCATCCCATGCTAGCCCTTGGGTCGTGGTGAACCCACTTTTGGACTTCCGTACCCCTCCGGAATCCTCTGGAACCTTCTAGAAGCTTCCCGGTACAATACCGAAAAAACTGCACCTTTTTCTGGAACCCAAAATATGACTTCCTATATATAAATCTTTACCTCTAGACCATTCCAAGACTCCTCGTGACGTCCGGGATCTCATCCGGGACTCCGAACAACATTTGTTTACCACTCATCAAATATCCCAATACTACTCTAGCGTCAACGAACGTTAAGCGTGCGACCCTACGGGTTCGGGAATCATGTAGTCATGACTGAGACACCTCTCCAGTCAATAACCAATAGCGGAACCTGGATGCCCATATTGATTCCTACATATTCCATGAAGATCTTTATCGATTGAACCTTGATGACAACATACATAGTTCCCTTTGTTTGTCGGTATGTTACTTTCCCGAGATACGATCGTCGGTATCTCTATACCTAGTTCAATCTCGTTACCGGCAAGTCTACTTACTCGTTCCATAATACGTCACCTTGTTGACTAACTCCTTAGTCATTTTCTTGCAAGCTTATGATGTGTATTACCGAGAGGGCCCAGAGACACCTCTCCGATACTCAGAGTGACAAATCCTAATCTCGATCTATGCCAACCCAACAAACACCTTCGGAGATACATGTAGAGCATCTTTATAATCACCTGGTTATGTTGTGACATTTGATAACACACAAGGTATTCCTCTGGTATCTGGGAGTTTCTTAATATCATAGTTGAAGGAATATGTATTTGACATGAAGAAAGCAATAGCAATAAAATGGAACAATCATTATGCTAAGCTAACGGATGGGTCTTGTCCATCACATCATTCTCCTAATGATGTGATCCCATTCATCAAATGACAACACATGTTTATGGTTAGGAAACTTAACCATCTTTGATCAATGAGCTAGTCTAGTAGAGGCTTACTAGGGACACGGTGTTTTGTCTATGTATTCACACATGTATCAAGTTTCCGGTTAATACAATTCTAGCATGAATAATAAACATTTATCATGAAATAAGGAAATATAAAATAAAAACTTTATTATTGCCTCTAGGGCATAGTTCCTTCATAGGCTTCATCTTAGGATACACATTAAGGTGGTGCTTAGAGAATTCTCTCGGTACACCTAGCATGTCAGAAGGTTTCCATGCAAAAATGTCCCGATTCTCACGAATGAATATGATGAGCTCGCTTTCCTATTTGGGATCCATCCCAGTCCCAATGGTGAACTACTAAGAAGAGTCGCCAGGGACAAAATCAACTTGCTTTGCCAACTGAAATTTAAGCAGATGGTCCTTCTCAGTGGTGGGCTTCTTGAGAGAGGTCATGTCAACTGGGTCAACGTCCTTGTAAAATTTAAGCTCTTCAGTAGCACAAACCATCTCAGCACAAGCAACATCTCCTTCTTCACACTCCAAAGCTATCTTATGACTTCCATGAACTGTGATAGTCCCTCGTGGCCCTAGCATCTTAAGCTGCAAATATATATATAACAAGGGCGAGACATGAATTTGGCCTAAGCTGGCGGTCCAAACAATGCATGATATGGACTCTTGATCTTGACCACCTCAAACCACAATGTCTCTGCTCTATAGTTATACTCATCATAAAGCTACCTCCAGAGCAATCTTCCCTACGGGATAAGCTGACTTGCTAGGAACAACTCCATGAAAAATAGTAGATGGCGGCTTAAGATCCTTCTCAGTCAAATTCATTCATCGAAAGGTGTCATAGTATAATATGTTGATGCTACTTCCAACATCCATCAACACCTTGGTGAACTTATAACCTCCCACTTGGGGGGCTACCACCAGGGCTAGATGACCCGGATCATCAACACGATGCGGGTGATCCGCCCTACTCCAAGTTATCGTGTGCTCCGACCACCTCAAATACTGTGGCACCACCGGCTCAACCGCATTGACTGCATGTTTATAGACCTTCTCGTCATGCTTGCAAGTGCTCATAGTAAAGACATGGTACTGGCCACTGTTAAGTTGCTTGGGATTACTATGATATCCTGACTGGTTATTCTGCTACTGATTACCCTCACCAGACTGTTGATTGTGACCACCATGGTTCCCTTGGCCCTGAAAGCCAGAATTTGAGCCGCCACCACCAAAGTCCGATCCCTGGAAACCTCCTAAGCCTGACCCGCCTGGCGGCCCATTTACCGTTGCCATGATGCTGTTGAAACGACTGGTTCCAGTATTCCTTCATAATGTAACAGTCCTTCCAAGCTTGAGAAGATGTCTTGTTGGATAACTGTGCTTCGGACATGGCCCATTAAGGGCTTCCTCATAATTCTTGGGCTTCCCCCTGTTATAGGCCGGCTTGTCATTGTGACGCTAATTTTTGAACCCCGCATTGGTGTTAGCCACAAAATCTGACCCGTCGTCGGGGTGTTTGCGCTTTCCACAGTTACCATGGCTATTGTTATGACCATTATGTGTTGAAGCATTCTTCTGCTAGCCCTTGTCATCGTTGTTTTTCTTGCCTTTATTCAATTTATCATCATCAGAGCTAGGATCCTTCGTAGCGTCGGAGTCAGCATATTTGGTAAGCACGTCCATGAGATTGCCTACATCCGTACACTTGCATTTAAGCTACCCTAGATTCTGCACAAGAGGATGAAAATGACAATTCTTCTCTAAGATCAACACAGCTTGAGCCGCCCCAATGTTGTCTAAAGAGTGGATAATGTTTGCAACCCGGCGAGCCCAGTGATGGGCCAACTCATCTTCCCGCTGCACGTAGTGCTCCAGATCGACAATTGTCATCGGATGCTTGCAAGATCATTGAAAATTCTTGATGAAGCACTTCTTCAACTCCGCCTAGGTGTTGATAGAGTTGGGGGCAGATTCTTCAACTATGTGCGAGCCGCCCCCTCATCATAGTGAAATACTTGGCACATACCGCATCACTGACGTCCAACATATCCATGGCCAGCTTGTAGCTCTCAATCCAAGCCTCCGAAGGGAGATCCACCATGTAATTGGGCACTTGTGAGGACCCTTAAAATATTTAGGCATCCTCTCATTACGTAAAGCCGGCACTAGGCATGGCACTCCGATGGTCCTGGCACTCGACCCGGCTCCCACCGAAGCTGAAGGAACTACTAGGGGCGGATGATAAGCCCCCTGGTTTGCTGACTCTACCTTGCGACGGGCCCTTGCACTATCCACAATCACTTGGGCATCAGTCCTTGGGTTATTGGGCGGGTTACGTCGTCATTCACTGCTTGAAATAGGCGGCAATTCAGCATGCCAGCGGTATCTATGACTCGGCAGCGATGTTAAATGTACACGATGCCAACTATAAGAGTAATTAGCCTATTGAGCAATTGTCGTCTACAACAGTTCAACGGTGTTCCAGGTTTCAACTGCGACCGGTGACTCGCCCGTGATAGGAATTGCAGTAAGCCAGGTTGTCGTTGCTACCATGTTATCCAGCGGGTTGGAGAAGTGACCCAGCGATGTCGAAAAATGTGGTGGGGGTGTCCAAACAAGGCAAGGGTCGGGGCCAGCTCCTCCCTTCGGGTCAGCTCTAGCTAGAGCGGCTGCGTCGCTACTCTGCTCCCCGGTGCATTAGAGGTTAATTATGGTATAACCGGTGCTCCTGGAGTACTTGTACCTGCCCTTGGTGTGTCGAACAAACGAGCGGGCTCATAACTCAGAGGTAAACGGCTCTGGTATCTCTGCTGATGAACTGCGTTGCACACGTTCTGGTCAAGGTTTAGATGCCAAGCCTCCGTCTTCAGACGCTCCTTTCAAAGGATCGAGAAGAGGTGTCTAAAGGGGGGTGAATAGACCCTCAACACACAAAGTTGGCAGTTTTTAAGTTTTTCAAGTTGAGGTGGAGTTTAAGCACAAGGTTAACCATTCACAATACATATTAAGTAAGCATGCAAGAGTATATGGGCAGCGAAAAGTAAAGCATGCAACTTGCAAGAAAGTAAAGGGATGGGATTGGAGTGTGCAAACGCAATTGGAGACACGGAGATTTTTGGTGTGGTTCCGATAGGTGGTGCTATCGTACATCCACGTTGATGGAGACTTCAACCCACGAAGGGTAACGGTTGCGCAAGTCCACGGAGGGCTCCACCCATGAAGGGTCCACGAAGAAGCAACCTTTTCTATCCCACCATGGCCATCGCCCACGAAGGACTTGCCTGACTAGGGTAGATCTTGACGAAGTAGGCAGTCTCCTTGCCCATACAAACTCCTTTGTTCAACTCCACAATCTTGACGGAGGCTCCCAAGTGACACCTAACCAATCTAGGAGACACCACTCTCCAAAAGGTAATAGATGGTGTGTTGTTGATGAACTCCTTGCTCTTGTGCTTCAAATGGTAGTCTTCCCAATACTCAACTCTCTCTCATAGGATTGGATTTGGTGGAAAGATGATTTGAGTGTAAAGCAACTTGGGGAAGGCTAGAGATCAAGATTCATATGGTTGGATTGGAATATCTTGGTCTCAACACATGAGTAGGTGGTTATCTCTCAGAAAATGAATGCTGGAAGTATAGGCATGTTCTGATGGCTTTCCTCACCAATGATGAGAGGGTGGAGGGGTATATATAGCCTCCACACAAAATCTAACCGTTACACACAATTTACCAAACTCGGTGGGACCGAATCATAAAACTCGGTCATACCGATTTAGTTCATAATGTGACCGTTAGGCATTTCGGTGGGACTGACATGATCAACTCGGTGGTACTGATGTGCAAGGATTAGGGTAAAACCTCATCTCGGTTTGACCGATTACACAAACTCGGTGGGACCAATTTGGTAATAAGTAAAACAAAGAGTTGGTCAGGCAAACTCGGTGTGACCGATTACATCTTCTCGGTGAGACTAAAAATATTGCAATAGGCAACAGGGAGTTTGCAAGCCCATCTTGGTGAGATCGAGATCCCATTGGTCAGACCGAATTGATTAGGCTTTCTGGCAGTGGCTATGTCAAATGAACTCGGTGGCGCCGGATGGATCAAATCGGTGGGGCCGAGTTTGACTTTTGGTTTGGGACATATGTGGATATGAGAAAGTAGCTGAGGGCTTTGGAGCATATCACTAAGCACTTTGAGCAAGCAAGCCACTAAGCAACATCTCATCCCCTTTTAATAGTATTGGCTTTCCTATGGACTCAATGTGATCTTGGATCACTGAAAATAGAAAATGTAGAGTCATGAGCTTTGAGCTTGAGCCATTCCTTTGTCCTTAGCATCTTGAAGGGTATCCACATCCTCTTGTCCATGCCACTCCACTGTTGGACTTACCTGAAATACAATAGATAAAAGTATTAGTCCAACAAGAGATATGTTGACATTAATTACCAAAATCACCCAGGGAGCACTTGTGCTTTCAATCTCCCCTTTTTTGGTAATTGATGACAACATACATCAAAGCTTTAGATAAAGATATAGAGAAAGGCAGGTAAAGCTTTGGAAGGACATGTAACATGCATAGGCTCCCCTACATTTATGCAATCATGCAAATATGGAACGTAAGATCATGTGAGTGCGTAATCATGATAGAGCAAGCAATGAGTTAGATGTATCTTGGCTATATGCATCAGAGAAAATGGTGTGAATATGAGAAACATACCTTCATGTTCATGAGTCGTTCTTTCAAACAATATGTACATCAGCAAGAGATCCTCATGCACATGAGTGTGATGCATATACTTACCTTGTGGTCTTGAGCTAGCTTTGGAAGAGATGAACCTGAGAAAACAAGGTTATACAACACAAAAATATCTACTGAACAGAGCAAGCAGCAAACCACAAAAGTACCAAGATTGGGATGACATGTATAGAGTGAGTACTAGGTACTCTATTTGAGTGTAGACATGTCCCCAAAGGTAAAGATATGCAATGAATTCAAAGATTTCATTCCCTTAGATGTCTTGATCCCCCTGAATCTTATATGGGATATTGGGAGAAGATAGGGAATAGAAAATCAGAGCAAAGCAAACACACTAACAACATGAACATGTCTTTCCCCTCAAAAGACATGTGACTTCTCTCCTCTTTGAATACTTTCTCCCCCTTTTGATATGATTAAGCTTTGATGTGAGCTCTCTCTCCCCCTTTGACATCAATTTCCAAGAAGGGAACTTCTGGAGTATGAGTCAAAATAGGTTTGGTCCTTGAGTCACATAACAAAGTAGCAGGGGAAAATAAGGTGCTGGTAGAGGATAAGAATCATCGAGTGGAGCTGGAGCAAAATGTGCAGGATGAAAATGACAAAATGTTTTCTCAGCATTGAGATCGGTTACACCGAGTTGTTTCCTTCGGTGGCACCGAATTGGGTCGGTTGGACCAAAAGTGACAAGTCAGTGTGTCCGAGTTCATCACAGAGAGAACACTAGTCACCTCAGCTCACTAGGCGAATTAGATCTCACAAGGATTTTCAGGGAATTAACTAAAGGATTTGCAATGAATTGGATGTAGGGAAATGCAGAAAAGATAAGATAAGAAATCTAGATGAAGTTTTTTTTTGAAAGGGGAACTAGCATGCAAGAGACAAATGTAAGGGCACAAAGAAACAACAAAGAACTTCATCTAGAATTGGTCGGCAACAAAGTCACCTATGTTAGAGTATATTGACTTGGGAGTCAAGTGAAGTCACTTGATCATAGGTCATACTCATTGTTTAAGATCAAAATGGGGTTGCCATTTTTTCCATTTTAGCATTTTGATTCACATCTTGTTGAGCTGCTTTGACCCATGACTTGGGGTAAAGCTTCTCTAAGATGGAATAACATACCTTGGGTGGTGGTGTTGATCTTGATCATGTAGTTGAACTTGTGTGCAATGCTCAAGGTTGACGTAGTTCATTGGGAGCACCACTTGTAATTGGAGTTCACCTACCTACATGAGTTAGCCTTGCAAGGAATAGCACTTGTGTATCCAAGATGACAATCATGAAGTATGATATTTATAAATTGTCAAAGGATATGTTTGAAGGGTTTCATGCTTCCTTGCCTTCAACCACCATAATGTAGAGACTTGGTGGTGTAGAGATTGCTCAAGATGTGAGTGAGTTGCAATCTCATAGATTTAGATTCCTCCAAGTACCTACAATGGTTAGATGACATGCAAGGGTGCAAATATATCCAAGACATATGATTATCATCATAAGAGAAATATCAAGGATTAGTCATAGGCTCATGTCTTGCATGTATCCAAATGGAGTCCATACTCCAAGTTTGAAGCATCAATGATGTTCAATTCACCTCTCAACCTGCAAAACACTTTCTCATCAAGTGGTTTAGTGAATATATCCGCCAATTGCTTGTCGGTACGGACATGCTTAAGGTTTATGTCACCCTTAGCAACATGATCTCGAATGAAATGATGACAAACTTCAATATGCTTAGTTCGAGAATGTTGCATGGGATTGTGAGCAATCTTAATAGCACTTTCGTTGTCACAAAGCAATGGAACATATTTCACATATATCCCATAATCTTTAAGAGTTTAGGTCATCCAAAGCAATTGAGCACAACATGAACCAGCGGCAATGTATTCCGCTTCGGCGGTGGATAAGGATACCGAGTTTTGTTTCTGGGAGGACCAAGACACAAGAGATCTACCAAGAAATTGACAAGTACCCGAAGTGGACTTTCTATCAACCTTGTCATTGGCATAGTCCGAGTCAGAGTAGCCAACAAGATCAAAAGAAGACCTCTTTGGATACCAAATGCCAAAATTTGGTGTATGTATTAAGTATCTCACTATCCTTTTCATATCCTTAAGATGACATTCTTTAGATACCGTACACACATGCACACACTTAGCATGATATCGGGACGAGAGGCACATAGATATAACAATGAACCAATCATAGAGCGGTAAACTTTTTGATCAACGGGTTCACCATCTTTAGTCAAGTCAAGATGTCCACTAGTAGGCATGGGTGTACTCATACATTTGCATTCTTGCATATTGAACTTCTTGAACAAGTCCTTGGTATACTTTGTTTGAGAGACAAAGGTTCCATCCTTAGTTTGCTTGATTTGCAAACCAAGAAAGAACTTGAGTTCACTCATCATAGACATCTCAAACTTCTCCGACATAAGCTTCCCAAACTTCTCACTAAAATGAGGGCTAGTTGAACCAAATATAATATCATCAACATAAATTTGGCATACAAATAATTCTCCATTAACCCTTTTAGTGAAAAGAGTAGAATAAATTTTTCGAATCTCAAAGCCTTTTTCAATAAGGAACTCGGTCAAGGATTTATACCATGCTCTAGGAGCTTGTTTAAGACCATAAAGGGCTTTGTGAAGTTTGTAAACATGATTGGGTTTCTTAGGATTAACAAAGTCGGGAGGTTGTTTAACATAAACTTCCTCCTCAATTTCACCATTTAGATAAGCACTTTTAATGTCCATTTGGTACAATGTGATATCATGGTGATTAGCATAGGCAAGTAAGATGCGAATGGACTCAAGTCTAGCAACGGGGGCATATGTCTCACCATAGTCCATACCTTTGACTTGAGTGTAGCCTTGGGCGATGACACATGCTTTGTTGCGAACTACTTGTCCATCTTCATCTTGCTTGTTGCGAAACACCCATTTGGTACCGATGATGTTGTGATTGTTGTCGGGCTTCTCGACCAATGTCCACACTTGGTTTCTCTCAAAGTTGTGTAGCTCTTCATGCATGGCATTTATCCAATCCGGATCTTCCAAAGCTTCTTCAACCTTCATGGGTTCAATTCTAGAGATGAATGAATAATGTTCACAAAAATTAGCCAAACGAGATTTAGAGCGAGTGATTCTCCCGGTTTGAATATCATTGTAGATTTGCTCGACGGGATGGTCTTTGGCGATTATTTCTCAAACTCGTGAGAGCTTTTATTTTGGTCGGGGTGGAACATGTTCTTCATCTTGTTCTTCTTCTTGGCCTTCTTCGTTGTTGATGTTGTCGTTCTCTTGTCGTGGTGGTGAAGGAGGTTGATGAGGTTCATCTTGGTGTAGTTCCTCGTTTTCTTCATCTTGGTGTGCCCCACTTGTGGATGCTTCCATATCAACTCTTGGTTCACCTTGTCTTGAGGTAGAAGCTTCCACTTGGACGGACGAGGTACTCTCCTTCACCTCCGTTGGAGGATCTTGCCAATAGACAAGTCTTGGATTGCTTCTGAAGGGTCTTTGTCACCTACATCAATTGGCAATTGCTCTACTTGCGAGCCGTTAGATTCATCAAACTTCACATCTACCGTCTCTTCAACCTTTCGGGTGAAATTGTTGTAGACATGGTAAGTGTGAGAGTTTGAGCCATAACCAAGTAGGAAACCTTCATGAGATTTGGGAGCAAATTTAGAATGATGATGCTTATCAAGAATGTAGCACTTTGAGCCGAATACTCGAAAGTATCCAACTTGGGGTTTGTTACCGGTGAGGAGCTTGTATGCCGTCTTGCTGAGTAGCTTGAGTAGATACAAGCGATTTGTTGCATGACAAGCTGTCTCAACCTCTTCCGCCCAAAAGTGTTTTGGCGTCTTGTATTCATCAAGCATCGTTCTCGCCATTTCGATGAGCATCCGGTTCTTCCTCTCAACAACTCCATTTTGTTGAGGTGTGTACGTAGTCGAGAACTCATGTGAGATCCCTTCTTTGTCAAGAAAGGTGTCCACATTGGTGTTCTTGAACTCCGTTCTGTTGTCGCTGCGAACCTTCTTGATCTTCACTTCAAATTGATTTTGGGCCTTCCTAGCGAAGTTCTTGAAGATCTTTTGGACCTGCGATTTATCATCGAAAAAGAACACCCACGTAAATCTTGAAAAATCATCAACTATAACTAGACCAAATGAGTTTCCACCGAGACTTTTGTAGGCGTTGGGACCAAAGAGATCCATATGAAGTAGCTCGAGCGGTCTTCTCGTGGTCATGATGTTCTTCACGGGGTGGCTTCCTCCAACCTGTTTTCCTGCTTGGCAAGCGCTGCAAAGTCTATCCTTATCAAATATGACATCTTTAACACCAAGGATATGATCTCCTTTAATAAGCTTGACAAGGTTTCGCATGCCCACATGACCTCACAGTCTATGCCACAACCACCCTTTAGAAGATTTAGCAATGAAGCAAGTTCTAGGTTGAGACTTTTTAGTGAAATCAACAATGTATAGATCACATCTACGTATACCAGTAAAGACCATTTTATGATTATCTCTACGAAACACTTGGCAATCTACTTTAGTAAATAGGACATTGAAGCCAAAGTTAGCTAGTCTAGATACAGAAAGCAGATTATAGCCAAGAGATTCAACGAGCATGACATTTCGTATGGAGCTATCATGTGAGATGGCCACCTTACCGAGGCCAACCACCTTACCCTTTGAGTTGTCACCAAAAGTGACATACTTTCGAGGGCCGTCGTTTTCAGCAAGCTCACGAAACATATCTTTATCTTCGGTCATGTGATCGGTACATCCACTATCAAGGACCCATTCCTTTCCTCCTGCCATGTAGCCGCGAAGATTTGCCATAAGACCAAAGTGTCTCATTGCATCATCAAGATCATAGTCACTATCATCATCCTCATCATAGTATCCATGTTCAACATTGTCATGTGGTGGATCAATTCCTAGAGAGGGTGATTCATTAGATAAATGATCATGACAATAATCATCTTTATGAAATCTAATGGGTTTGGAGATAATATTGCTAATAATTCCAACATCTCCTTTGGCACACATAAGATTGGTAAGCTCAAATAGACAATCACCAAACTTAGGATCATTGGAATTCATCTTACTCAAGGCAATAGACTTATGAAGGATTTCATCTAAGTTTTGCAAGGAATAGTTTGGAAATTGTTCCTCAAGAAATCTCCATATAGTGTAGGCACAATCAAGAGTAGGCAAGCAACCAATCAAGTTTCTAGGCAAACCTCTAGTGATAAGATTAACAGTTCTAAGATTGTGAATCATGGCAATGGACTCATCAAGGGTAGGATGCATAGGATCAACATGAGGTGCACAAGGGCTAGTAATGTACTTGTTCAAATGATATTCATTAAAAATCACAAGCATCTCATTTTTCCACTCATGAAAGTACCCTCCATGAAGTATAGGCACTCTATGTCTAAGACTCCCCAACGTAGACTCATCCATGTTCCTCCAATGGTGATTAAACCAAAGCAATGGAGACCAAAGCTCTGATACCAATTGAAAGAATCGAGAAGTGGTGTCTAGAGGGGGGTGAATAGACCCTCAACACACAAAGTTGGCAGTTTTTTAAGTTGAGGTGGAGTTTAAGCACAAGTTTAACCATTCACAATACATATCAAGCAAGCATGCAAGAGTATATGGGCAGCGGAAAGTAAAGCATGCAACTTGCAAGAAAGTAAAGGGATGGGATTAGAGTGTGCAAACGCAATTGGAGACACGGAGATTTTTGGCGTGGTTCCGATAGGTGGTGCTATCGTACATCCACGTTGATGGAGACTTCAACCCACAAAGTGTAACGGTTACGCGAGTCCACGGAGGGCTCCACTCACAAAGGGTCCACGAAGAAGCAACCTTGTCTATCCCACCATGGCCATCGCCCACGAAGGACTTGCCTCACTAGGGTAGATCTTCACGAAGTAGGCAATCTCCTTGCCCGTACAAACTCCTTGGTTCAACTCCACAAACTTGACGGAGGCTCCCAAGTGACACCTAACCAATCTAGGAGACACCACTCTCCAAAAGGTAATAGATGGTGTGTTGTTGATGAACTCCTTGCTCTTGTACTTCAAATGATAGTCTCCCCAATACTCAACTCTATCTCATAGGATTGGATTTGGTGGAAAGATGATTTGAGTGGAAAGCAACTTGGGGAAGGCTAGAGATCAAGATTCATATGGTTGGATTGGAATATCTTGGTCTCAACACATGAGTAGGTGGTTCTCTCTCAGAAAATGAATGCTGGAAGTGTAGGCATGTTCTGATGGCTTTCCTCACCAATGAGGAGAGGGTGCAGGGGTATATATAGCCTCCACACAAAATCTAACCGTTACACACAATTTACCAAACTTGGTGGGACCAAATCATAAAACTCGGTCAGACCGATTTAGTTCATAATGTGACTGTTAGGCATTTCAGTGGGACCGACATGATCAACTCGGTGGTACCGATGTGCAAGGGTTAAGGTAAAACCTCATCTCGGTTTGACCGATTAGACAAACTCGATGGGACCGATTTGGTAATAAGTAAAACAGCGAGTTGGTCAAGCAAACTCGGTGTGACCGGTTACATCTTCTCGGTGAGACCAAAAATAATGCAATAGGCAACAGGGAGTTTGCAAGCCCATCTCGGTGAGACCGAGATCCCATCGGTGCGACCGAATTGATTAGGATTTCTGGCAGTGGCTATGTCAAATGAACTCGGTGGCGCCGGATGGATCAAATCGGTGGGGCCGAGTTTGACTTTTGGTTTGGGACATATGTGGATATGATAAAGTAGCTGAGGGCTTTGGAGCATATCACTTAGCACTTTGAGCAAGCAAGCCATTAAGCAACACCTCATCCCCTTTTAATAGTATTGGCTTTCCTATGGACTCAATGTGATCTTTGATCACTAAAAATAGAAAATGTAGAGTCTTAAGCTTTGATCTTGAGCCAATCCTTTGTCCTTAGCATCTTGAAGGATTTCCACATCCTATTGTCCATGCCACTCCACTGTTGGACTTATCTGAAATACACTAGATAAAAGTATTAGTCCAACAAGAGATATGTTCACATTAATTACCAAAATCACCCAGGGAGCACTTGTGCTTTCATCCTTCTCTGCATTAATCTTAGCTTGCAACTCAGACGTCCCAGTGTTTTCAGCATTGATATCCTCCTGGGCCTTGGTCATCTGCTCCCGAAGCTTCACAATCTCCGCATTGCGCTCTACCTGATTTTCTGAAGTGACATCTGTTTCCATCAAGGTCTTCAGGGTGGTCATCAGCTCAGATAGAATTTGAGCCGGAGGCCTGGCTGAGCCGGATGCTGAAGGGTCAGTTGTCGCTGTCACTCCGGCCGCCGTAGAGTTGAGAGTCGGCGTTGTCCCTACCATGAAGATGGCGGCTTGGCACGATGGCTCATAGTGGTCCGAAATACTATTGCCATTGGAAGAGCCCCCAAGCCTACCATCTTCATGCTGGTAGATTGACTCAGTCTTCCCGGTCGAGGATTCACCATCTGAGTAGACGAGAGTCTCTCCTCCAGACACGGAACTTTACACAAGTTCCACGCCCTGCGTAAAACAACAAAGACATGCTTCCGACCGGCCTGGATCTGGGCGGGTTGCGCGCGCCGAGCCGGCTCAACGAGGTCGGTGTAGATGTCCGGCTCAGACTCAAATCCGCAGATTTTGCTGATGAAGACGTGGATGTTGCCGAAGGGGACCCGCTACCCGTACTTGATTGAGTCGGCCTCGAGGCCCAGCTGGCGTCGTCGATGTAGAGCTTGCCGCGGCGGCTCTTCATCATCCTGCCGACGGCGTATCCCTCGATCCCCGCAAAAGAGCCCTTCAAGAACTCGAAACCATCATGCGCTGGCCCCATTGTGAGCGCCAACTGTCATGATTTTGTCACGGCAGATGTCCTAGTGTGAGGACTTAGTCGTGAGGCCATCGCAACCAAGTGGTTAGCTTGTCGGGGTTGATTGGAATCAAGAGACACCGATTTACCCAGGTTCGGCCCCTCACGATCGAGGAAAAAGCCTATTCCTGCTTTGTTTCGCTTATTGCTTGGGGATCAATTACAAGGGAGCGGATTCGCTTGATCTAGCTATTGATTGATTGCATCTTAGTCCTATCTGCCTCTAGGACTCACCTTTATATATAGGTCGAGACCTAGGGCTTACAAGAGTCTGGGTCGTACTACGACCCGTGACTTAGTATGTTTCTAACTTGTCCCCTGAGTAAGGAAACTCCTGGCGACTTGGTCTTCGAGGCTACGAGTCGCCGTCTTCGGATGCTAGGCCCTAAGTGGGCCCGCTCTATGAGCCGCCCAACTGGTCTTGCACCTGGGTGCCTAGGCCCGTCTTGAGCCTTGCTCCTCAGCCGCCATCGGGATGACCCGACCCAATATGGTGGGTTATATCATGGGGTTATACCCCAATAGTGCCAAAAAACTTCATTCGCCCGCTCCCAGTGCAGGATCACAAGGGCGCGATATTTCAGAGACCTGCTCTCCCATTCGCTGGCGTTCAGATGGAGTAGACTACAGTGGCACCGCAAATTGCCAGATGAGGCAAAATTCTAGGTGTTTTTTGAATGTATCCTTGGCCGTGGTCGGTAGCAGTATTTATAATAGAACCAGAGGCGGTACCATGTCGCGATCACAATCTCAAATCGGCTTGGTTTCTAAGTCGTAAAGAAATAATTAACTTGTCTTCCAAGATATCAAAAGGAAGTTGCGCCCCTGCAAGGCACCAGACCGAATCTTGACGGACCATTCACGCGCATGTTGCACGTGCGCCCGTCCCATACCCGGCCACACGAGCGAGCGCGCGTGTGGTCTTCTATTTCTCTCCTACACACATCAGTAAGTGTGGTGTGGAGAACCTACTATATAAAGAGGTCTCGCACCTTCTCAACTTTCGGGGTGATAGTAAACTTTAGAACCACCACTTGCCATTTATTCGTGGGCCTAGTTTGAGATTTTAAAAAATTCTACATGGGCTAGAACCATTATTTCTAACAGAATGTTATACCTTCAAGCAAGTTTGTAGATCGTCAGTGCTTTTTTTTTTAAACGGAGGCAAAAGATTTGCCTCATCCATTAATTAAGAAGAGAGAATAGAGTTTGTTACAATCAACCCACGACAAACCCACATGGCGATTACTCGCGTTCAAGTAGTGCCCCTAGTTTTTTTGCTCCCACTATGCTCCAAAGCTTTGCTTCTTCTATAATGATGTTGAGAAGGATCGTCGGCGGAGCGCTCTTGTGGCGGAAGACCCGGGAGTTCCGCTCATTCCATATTGCCCAAGAGACGAGCATGGTAAGGGAGGTCGTGGCCTTCTGGTTTGGAACGGATAACCCGGTCCGATGATCCCACTATGACTCAACGGAGTCCTCCAAGTGCCATGAAGAGGTGTCCAGGAAGTGTAGACCAAGTTTCTCTATGACCAACTTCCATAGTCTAATGGTAAAGCGACACTTGTAGAATAGATGCCCACCTGTTTCTTGCTCTCTTTTGCATAGCATGCAAAGGCCACAATTTGGCCAACCTTGTTTGGCCAATCAATCAGCGGTCCAGATGTGGTTTTGGATGGCCAACCAAGCAAAGAGTTTGACTTTAGAAGGGGCCCAAACTTTCCAGACCATCTGGTCCATGGGGGAGTTAGACATTCCCAAGAATTGCGCTTTGTAGGCCGAAGTTGCGGTGTAGTGCCCCTCCGCAGAGTGTTTCCAGACAATGTCATCCTCAACGTTGTCAATGAGGTTGAATTCGTGGATGAACATCCAGAGCGTGAAGAACTCCGTGATATGAGCGACGGATATCACGGTGGTTGTATTAATTTTTAAAATCCATGCATTCTCTTTGAGTGCCTCCCGCACCTTCTAATTCTTTCTTGAAGAAGCCTTGAAAATGAGGGGTGCAATCTCTTTTGGCTTCCGGCCAAGCAACCGCGGAGAGTCCCAAAAAGATGTTTTTGCGCCATTTTCAATGATGATGATGGTGGAGGCATAGAAAAACTTAAAGTCGTACTCGTCACATGGGTTTCCCATGCCAACCCACAACTTACTCGGCTCCTTCCACTCGAACCATGGCCTCGTAACCTCAATGCCCTAGCAAATTTGTCAGTGTTTAGTATCCCTAGTCCGTCAGTGCTTTGCTTTGTTTTAAAAGCAACGTCTTACAACAAAGCAAACACATGTGTATGTACTCTTTCCGTTTCATAATCTTTGTTATCGTTTTAGTTCAGATGACAAGAATCATGAGGCGCTCTTTGATTTAAAGGATTCCTAAAGAAATTAGATTCTAATCCTTAGAATTTTTTCCTCCGTGGGTTATTTGATACGTAGGATTGCAATCCATAGGAATTTTTGTATAGAATTCACTTGTCTTAGTTTTCATAGAAAAATTTCCATCCACTCCAACCTCGCGTGAAAAATCCTATGTTTTTCCTGTGCATAATTAGATGCTCATACTAATCCTGTAGCATTGAGGATGACATGCCACTCTATTTCTTTATTTTTCCTATTCCTGCATTTTACAAATCCTGCGACTCAAAGAGGCCCTGAAATCGGAGGGAGTATGTACCACGATGCACATGATTTGATTTCCCACTGCTTCTTCAGATTTGTTTGCCCTGCCTTTGTTTTCCGTTTTTCTAGTAGACAAGGGGAGGTCCATGGACGCATGGAGTAAGAAGGGCATCATTGCTGCATGCCACGGGCCCATACTAAGTCCTGCTCTGAAATCTGGCAGACCCAGCCCATGTGTAGACAACTACTCCCTCCATTTCAAAATAAATGACCCAATTTTATACTAATGTTAAATGACCCAATTTTGTATTAATGTTAGTATAAAATTGGGTCATCTATTTTGAAACGGAGGGAGTAGTCATCTATTTTGGAACGGATGGAGTAGGTCCAGCTGGTACCTGCCATGATCTCGTTCTTACAGGGGTACACATACACACAGTGCAAATGTGGCAAGAACTGCCATATGGGATGCTTTTTTCCAAACATGATCTGTGGCTACAGCTGTACCAGAAAAAGAACTGCACATTGTGTAATTATTACCAATATACTAGTAGAAGCAAAGAGAACTGAAGCACTGGATGTATAGTCTAAACCCTGTGTCCCTGTCCGCTTACTTACCTGATCACCATTCTAATTAATCTCGTCCTCATGCATCTCTCGCGGACGTATAGTCTAAACCCTGTATTCCCTTCATGCATCTCTCGCGGACAAGCCGTGCATGCATGATGCATTCAACCCACACACGACACTGGTGAGACACGTGCAAACTCTCTCTTATCCTCCCAAATCCTAAAGAAAGAATGCTCAGGCTGTGCCTTTCTGGTGCTGCTGTAGAGTAATGCCAGGAGGACATATGGACTAAACCAGATATGTACTGGACCTATCAGCGAGACGCTGGCCAGATTTTAGAAGCGGGGCAGACAGTCCAGCAACAAGCCAGTGTCATGTTTGGCTAACTGTCAGTTATCAGGACAACTCGACCCCACCCCGTTCGCCCCGTCCGTTTGGGGCAAACGGGCAGATCCCATGGCCCGGCGCGCGACGGCCTGAACCTATTTGATCTGTTTTGTGTCCGGATCGACCCATTTTGAACACAAACATGCGTCGGGCTTGGATCGCGGCGGACAGCAAACAGACGTGCCGCTCGTCCGCCTCAGGGCCGCGTGACAGGCAGCCACCTACCTCCCACCGCCCGAAATTAATGCGCACGCGCGGCTAGCCCCATTTGTCATCCGCCTAGGCGCGCGGTAGGCGTCCTTCTTAAATGGAAAGTCGTGGACCGGTCGCAGTCCACGCTCCCACTCCACTCGCCCCGCGGTCTCCTTGAAACCCGACACCAAACCCTAGCTCTTCCTTCATCGAGGTCGCCGGCCGCCCGCAACCATGGTGCGGTGGAGCTTCGGCCGCAAGGGGGCGCACGACCACGAGGCTGGCTCGTCCCCGCCGCCGCCACAGCGTCAAAGAGGAGCCCGCATCACCACCACGCAGGGCCTCGCGCCTTCCGCATTCTCCATCACCCCTGCGGCTGGCGGCGAGCGCGACTAGCACTACATCAACGCTGATGTGTGCCGTCGTTATTGGGAGACGAGGACGCCGCTCCCCTGGAGCGACGTGCACCTGCCAATTACTGGCACTTGTCCGCGAATCGGGTGCCGATCCCGCCGGTGCCTTTGAGCGGCCGTGCGCGTCGCGAGGAAATCGAACGCCGCCGCTGCCTCCTGCCAGACGACCTCTACTACGACCCCAAGTATGCCGTCAACTCCGCCCTCTGGGACATGTGGTTTCAGGACGAGCACGACACGGGGCGTGCCTCCTTCTTCGCCGGCACCTCATCGGGGCCGCGGCGGCCACGTGAGCGCCCCGCGCGCGCTCCGAGCCCTCCCCAAATGCGCGGGCGTAGAGTGGTGCGCGGCATCACGCCGACGTCGTCTCCGTCGCCCTCTCCGTCGCCACCACTACCTCCTCGCATGACATAGGAGGAGGAGGTGCTGGAGGAGGAGCCCGTCGCCGTGTTCCACCCGGGGCTGGTGGGCCAGCGCTGGAGCCGGTCGTGCATGGCTCCGGACATGGCTGACGCCGTGGGGGGCGTGAACTGGTGCCCCACGCCGCTGCGGTCACCGGAGCGCGAGCCGTCACCACGGGAGGAGGTGGTGCAGGCACCTCCCAACTTCCAGCAGGCTTCCGTCTATCAGGCACCGCCGCCCCACCTCTGAATGACGCCGGCCTACGTCGACCTCGCCAGCGACGAGGACGACAACGGTGACGCGTGCGAAGACGTCGACGTGCACGGCATCGACGGGCACGACAGGAGCGCGCGGGCGGCATTTTTTTTAATGTTAATTATGTCTGTGAACTGTGGAACTTGAGCCGTTTTGTGGCCGTAACCTCCCAAATTATGTTTATGTTTTTATGTTTGCGTTTATTTTATATTTTTCCGCATTTTATTTTAGCTTTTTGCGTTTTTCTTTAAACACGTCCACCCCGGACATGATTTGGGATGCGGCCGCGTGTTGGACGTTCCGACAACCCAATAGACCCAAGCGGACATGGGCCGCCCTATTGCCGCCCCAAACGGACGAAAACAGTCTAAAACGAACGTCCGTTTGGGGTCGTGCACTGGAGTTGGCCTCACAAGTCATCATCATCGGAGGGTCACAGGCGAGCAGCAGCACTGAACTTGGGTCCACACGCAAGTGACGAGCGCTGCTTCATCGGGATCCGATGGTTAGATCGCACACAGCCACATCAGCAAATGAAAAGGGTACCGAAGAAAGTAACGAAAACACCACAAATTTTTAAAAATGTTCTGTGTTGATACATACAGGTCTTCAGGGACAGGGCGTACACCCAAAGTTTGGAAACAGAAATGCAAACATCACCCAGTTTTGACAACTGTACACAAGTAAAACTGGTTCAGAGAAAGCCAGATATGGGGTCGAAACTCAGAGGGCGGGAAACCGGCGCGACACAGAAGTTGTCTTACACGATGCCACGGTCATCTTTGCAGCGATCAGCCCATGGCGTACTTCTGGGTCCAGGCCCTCGCGGTCTCCTCGTAGCGGCCTCTCTGGTTCTTGTAGAGCTGCGCGATCTCCGGGACAAGGGGGTCGTCGGGGTTGGGGTCGGTGAGCAGGGAGCTGATGGAGAGTAGGACCTTGGATATGGTCAGTGCCGGGCTCCACTGCTCCTTGAGGATGTCCAGGCAGATGCTGCCGTTGGAGTTGATGTTCGGGTGATACACCTGCAGCATCCCACAGAAGATTCAGGTTTCGTAGAAGCATATACATGCAGCATTCTTCAAAGTAGCACCAAGCTGTACTACTTGACAGTTATTCTATTTGAATATCATAAGGTAATATATTGATAGGATAGAAGCTGTTTAACATCCTGCTTTACAAATTCTCCTTTTGTGTTCTTGACTTCAAAACGTATCAAAGTAGGACCAGCAATTGGGTTTGTTATGAATGACAAACTTTACCAGGGAGTAAGCTACACGCGTTGAGGAATGTGCAGTGCAATTCAAGCACTTCTATTTAGCAGGTGTAGCATGTAACAGAGAACATCTGACTGAAATGGCTCGTAGATAATGAAGCAACTTTACAAAAATATTTTGATTTTAGAATGGAACCCGTTCGTCTTGAATTTCCCAAAGACACATCCATTGACTGACAGATGAGTACCAGGGTCCAAACTAAAGAGTAATCATAAGAAAACGAACAGTTCGCAACAACGAAGCAAAAAAGAGATTGACAGTAAATCACAAACACCACCTCACCTTTGTTTGAAAATTCACTTTTGGAGGCTTAAAGGGGTAATCAGGAGGGAAATGGATGTTGACGAAGAACACCCCTCCTGAGTAGGGGCTGTCACCAGGGCCCATGATTGTGGCCTGCCAGTGGAATAGATCCGCCCCAGCAGGCCCAGCGCTGCATGATGTTGGTGGATCCTTTTGCAAATCCATGAGCTCCTTCTGAATCCTTTTGTTCGCCATATCTGAACACACAGAATATAATGATGAAAACAAAGCAAACAGAGTTGAAGTTTTATAAAAAGGACATGATGGTCGGAACACCAATGCATATGAACACAAGAACTTTAAAGTGCAGAGCACCCATCATATCATGTGACAGATGGACTTGATGACAGAAATCTCTTATAGTTAGTGGAACAAGAGTTATGACATCTACCAAGGTTCCGAGTTCTGGCATATCTATGATGTCATTCATGATCTTCTGTCTTTGCTCTCCCTTTTATTTTACAGCTTAGTTAGCATCTGCTGGTTCATCGCACCTCAATGCAGTAATCGTGAGAAATTCCCTAGATAGAAACAGAGAGAAATTCCTACGTAACTACACCGGAAAAAAAAATCGGGAAGATGCTAACAGGTTGCCACAAGTTCTCCACTAACATCCAGGAAACCAAACAGCAAATGGAACAGACTGTTAAGCATGCCGAATCTGTTCGCCCGTGCCGCCACGTTCCAGAGACAAAACTTATCCCTTTGTCTGATGGTGCTTCTTTTTTTTTCTCTGCTTTTGCCGGCACAAATGCAATCTACTTTTCAGGTTCCCCAAACACTTTTAGTACAAGGCACAATCAAGGGGTAAATATTCTGAAGATTGAAGGCCAAAGAATCCCAAATCAGGGGCTAATCAGGAATGCGATTGTTCTATGGCTAATCAGAAATGCGATTGCTCTCTCTCCTCCAAAGTCAACCCCGATTGATCGGCAAGCGAACCTAGCACAAATTAGGCCAGCGCGAATCTTGCATTCCCAGAGACAGCACAGGCCCCTGAATTCGTTGCGCCCAATTAATCCTAACCAACCAATCTCTTCTAGCAGGAAATGGCAACGACGAATCAAAACGAAATAGTAACCCCCTTCATCGAGCTAGATGATTTCAACGGATCAACTGATCAAAATAAATACAGCAGATTGACTTACCTGTAGGTCTGGGAAGGCTTTGGATTGTTCTCTCCTCTGCCTTCGGTCCCCGAGAGAGAACGAACGAATGAATCGATTCCGGCAATGATTGATGGAGCAGGTGGGAATGGGATTATAGGCCGGCGTAGGGGGGCTGGAATCGATTGGAGTCGTCGCTACTCTCTCCCGGCCTCCTCCTTGTGTGCCATTGGCCAGCGCTGAATCTTTTAGTTCAAGCTTGACGTGGCCCGCCTGTCAGTTTATTCAGGCTCTTCCTTTTTTAATGGTGTAGCATCTTATCCATGGCCCGTTTCCCCTCTTTTTCTATGGATTGATTTAAACCTATGGGGTTTTATTGAAGAGCCCAACTATGTGAGAGCATGTTCAACCCCTAAAACGGACACAGTATTCGTCTGTGCACGCGTCTGCGGAGATGAATACAGGAGATGACCATCCAACCGTGCACATCAAACAAAACATTTTAAATGGAATTTGAACAAACTAGACGATTTTCATGTAAACTCAATGGGAGCAAGCGTTCTAGCAATGCACTATTTTTTTCATATTCATTTTCTTATCTTGGGAACAAGTCTAATAATGATATGATGATGCATCTCAGTTTCTACCTAGGAAATTACCCTACATACAACTTGAAATTTATGTCCCAACTTAAGTGATTACCCTTTCATTGCCTTGAAAGTTATTTCACCACCTCTCAGACAAGGCACTGCATTGCAAGATGGACTTTATGATTCCCTCATAAGTGTTAAGATAAGATGGACTTTGCACTACATTGCACTAGGGAGGAGCCTAAGCTAGAATGTTGCTACGACGAGCCTACACACACTTATAATTGTTCTCTTAGCAAGTAACACAAGTAATAAGATCCATTAAAGTAAAACCTCAACTATACCATATATTCCTCTAGGATTCTCTTAATTCTCCTATGTCATAACTCCTATACGCTTGGAACGGTAGTTTTGTTAGTCCAGCCTCCTCACACATATTTATCATAACACAATGCGGCACCACAATTGCCCCCCCCCCAATGCACTTGTGCACTCGTACATAAGACAAAAGATTGCATAGAAACAACATATAAAAGTTCAACCAATCATCATATTACTTCACGAATACCATGGAACAAATTACTACTCGAACATAGACATAAAGATGCAATAATCATGAGGAAAAAATTCATAGCACAAGAAATTGTTGCATGCCAAGGGATTACAGAAGTTTATGGATGGAGAAGCCTCTGATCAGAGGATGAAGATGGTGGTCGGGACGTTGATGGAGTTGATGAAGACAATGTCGGTAATGATGGTTCCTCCGGTGGTATTTCGATACCGCCAGAAAGGAGGGGAGAGAGCCCCCTTCCTTTTCCTTATTCCTTGGCCTTCTCCCTAGGTAGGAAAAGGGATTCCCCTCTGGTTTTGGTGCCCATGTATGCGGATGATGAGAGCCTCCTCTCAGATGGGATCTGACTTTTGTGGGGGTTGTTTCATGGTTCGCTGATATCTAAGTCACAACATTGTGTTTAGCATTCCCGGAGATTCATAACTCTGAAAATCTGAAACTCTTATGGTAGTTGAGAAACTTGCGGAGCAATCTTGCATTAAAAAAGAGGGTCTAGAAGCTTTGTGGGACCTCCAGGCTCCCCCTAGGCGCCCTGGGCCTGGGGGCTCCCCATAGGGGGTGCATAGAGCCCCTGGGCACCTCCAAGTGTCTTCCGATGCAAAACTTCATAATCTATTTTTTGGATGGTTAAATAATTATTTTCCCTAAAATACGAAATACCACAAAAACAAGAACTCGCACTGAGCACTAGATCAATATGTCAGTCCAATAAAAATGATAAAAATAGTGCCCAAAAGCTTGTAAAAATGGTAACATAGTGACATGAAACTACTTACTTTTGTGTTAGAAAATTAAAAAGGATTTTTTTTTGAATGGATCTTCTTGACTCTAATTTTGTTACTAATTTTACACTACTATATGATTGTCTTTTCAAATTGTGGAAATTGCAAGTTCTATGAAAGTGGGATGCAAATTTTGTTCATCATTTTCCTTTTGTTTTTATTCATTTTTCTTCTTATTTAAGGTACCAATACCTTAATTGATTCTGCCCTAGAATAAAATTTATTTTTATTTTACCATGTCTTTGTTCATTATTGCTTAGTTGATTTCCTTTGACAGTTGGATTTCTCAAATAGTTTGCATGACCCCACTTAATTAAAATGAACACAATTTTTATAAATTAGCAACTAGAATCAAAATTATTATTATTAAAGCTACACTATTATATGCTTGCCCTTGCATATTTTGGAACAATGCAACTCTATGAAATTTGTTGCAAAGTTTGGCCATCATTTCTTCTTCTTTTACTATTAGGGTAATACAAATATCCTTAGTTCATTCTACCTTGGAATATTTTTATTGAAGCTTAGTCAATTTTTTATGGAAATTCGATTTCTCATATATTTGTGCATGTGAAAGAGTATTTGATAACACCGTGACACTAATTTATTCCGTCTACTTCAGATAGAATCATTTTTAATTGATCTAATTGAAATATAATTGTTATTAAAGATCCACTAGTATATGTTTACTCCTGAAATTTGTGGAATAGTGCAAGTTCTATGAAATATGTTGCAAATTTAGTCATCATTTGCTTTAACTTTTTTCTTAATTTTCTTTCCTATGTTGGACTAACAACAATACTCTTAATTCATTCTACTTTACAATAAACATTTATTTTTATATTACTATATCTTTGTTTATTGATGCCTAGTCTATTTCTTTGGTCGCCGAATTTTGTACTATATTTGTGCATGCGACAACATATATGATGTTGTAATTGTGACACTACTTAATTTTGTACTATAAACTTAAAGTGGAATCCTTTATCCACTTGAATCATAATAATTATTAAAGTTGCATTAGTTTCCCCCTTTTCTTGCACATGACCGAATAGTGCAAGTTCTCACTATATTCTAATTCCCGCATATATGAATAGAGTTTGACAATAAATATGAATGATTGCTCATGTTAGCCACATTGTGTATACAATTCATTCTTCCAAAGAAAGACAATTATTTTTTGTTATTTTGTTCATTTATTTTATTAACACGACACCTGGAATTATTTTCCTTAGAAATGGTCATGTTCTTCTCTCTTATGTTTTTATTCATTTATTTGTTGAGGTAACACCATGCCTATAATTATTTGTTTTCTTATATTGAATTTTTATTTTTTATATTTTTTTCAATCCCATGATTTTATCTTCCTTATATTGGAGTTAATTCTGATTATTTGTCTTTCGTTCATTTTCAGTCAAAAATGTTTTAACATTTCTTAATTATAGATTGTTCGACTCACTAATTTGAATGAACATTTTTTATTTTATCAAAACACTATTGTTTCTTTGTCAGAACAATGTCTCATAAATTTCTTTTCTTTGTTTCTTTCTTGGATACTTTGGTATCTTATCTTATTTTTTCTTTTCCTTTGTCAGTTTTTGGGTTTTTGTTCTTTCAACACATCTCTACATTTTTATACATATTGTACAACTTTTTATATACACGTCAAAAATCATACATGTGTAACATTATTTAAATACAGTACATATTTAACACTAAACATGTTTTGAATGTACTTTTAAAATACACTTTAATTTTTTAATACACATGGAAACATTTTTTGAATGACAAAAACCATTTTTGTATGGTGCAAAAAAGTATATTGTACAAACACTGTTTGAAAATGTCGCAAACACTTTTTTGAAACTTGTGAAGATTTGTTTTGTAACGTACATTTTTTGGAATGTTTGAAACGGTTTTGCTGAAAGACACAAACATTTTTCTTACACTTATGTAAACATTTTTCTAAATGTCATGTACATTTCTTTTAAAATGTGTGACATTTAAGAATTGTCACAAAAAAATTCTTACGTATGTTAAATATTTTCACGTACATGATTAACATTTCTAATTTTTACATTCCATTTTTACATTTTGCTTATACAGCAAAAACATTTTCTATACATGTTTAGAATTTCCAAACGCAAGACTAACAAAAAATATGTAAAGTCTTTTTATAATATATATGCATATGTATATGTATATTTAAAATATTTCAAATATAAATAAAAGAAAAAAAATAAAAAATAAAAATGTGAAGAAAAAAATCACAGGACGTCACCATGACATGAGCATGTAACGACAGCTGGTTACTGGGCCGGCCCAGTTTTAGCTCTCTGCAGTGAGCCGTTCGTAGGGGTTGAAACTCGGAGGGCAAAATCACTAATTTAGAAGTACTCCTCGCAAAGATCACTTTTACCTTCTCATGTTGTGACAAGCGGTACACTGCATGTGCACCACTTGCCGCAACCTGGGTTTTTCCCCTTTTTGGTAGATCTATTTATTCAGAACCTTTTATCTCTTAAACCGTGCGTAGAAATCTTGAACCGTCTTCACTTTCAATTCATGGCGTCGAGATATTCTAGGTTCAATGTTGCTAGGTTTTATCAAACTTTTTTTCACGAAAAAAACAGACGAAAAAACCGAGCCGGGAGCACTTTTTTTTCCTTTCCGAAAGAGGCACGGGTATGCCTTTCATGAAATCACAATCGTGACTCTCGCGAACAAAACCCTGCCTCTCGCGGAAGGAAAAAAAACGGCAAACTCATTTTTTCTTCATTTCCGAGAGGCACGTCCGTGCTTCTCGCGAAAGCACAACCGTGCCTCTCGCGGAAGAAAAAGAAGAAAACATGTTTTTTTCGTTTTTGAGAGGCATGGTTGTGCCTCTCGCGAAAGCGAAACCGTGCCTCACATAGAAGAAAAAAAACAAAATGTGTTTTCTTTTTCATTTTTTGTGAACCACGGTCGTGCCTCTCACGAAAGCAAAATCGTGTCTCTAGAAGATAAAAATAAAATGTGTTTATTTTTCATTTTTCGAGAGGCATGGTCGTGTCTCTCGAGAAAGCAAAACCGTGCCTCTCGCGGAAGCAAAACTGTGCCTACGGCGAAAAACAAACAAACAGAAAACGCGTTTTTCTTTCGTTTTCGAGAGACACGGTTGTGCCTTTCAAAAGCAAAATCATGCATCTCGCGGAAGAAAATAACATGTTTTTTTATGCATTATTTTTTTATTTGTTTTGGCCCAAAAGCAAAGGTACACCGGTGGAGAACCAAAACGTCAAAACCAGAGAAAAAACGGCCGAACACATGCGGAATAATAAGAAAATAAAATTCGAAGGGAGCGCCTAGAGCACGCCACGTGCGGACGGCTGAGAGCGCCAAATGGCGCTGACTGTTGTGACGCTCCTGAAAGAGTGCTCGTTAACTAGTTGCTCCCCGGGAAGGCTCCTCCTATATGACGTCGTACGCGTCGGCAGCCACGGGAGCGCGCACCCTCCGCGCCCTCATGGGCCGGCTCATGTGCGTGGCGGACAGCCCATTGTCTTTTTTGTTTTTTTTCCTCTTGTCAGCTTTTTATTTCTTAAAAATAATTTTAGGATTTCCGAAAAAGTTGCAAAATTGTTGATTTGTTCGTGAGTTCAAAGATTGTTTGTGACTAGAAAATGTCCAGGAAATGATAAATGCTCAGGCATTCAAAAATGTTTGCAATTTCGAAAGTAATGTTCGGCTATTTAGATTTTTTACAATTTTAAAAATATTCATGAATTTCTAGGAAAATTTTCACAATATTATAAAATTATTCGAAAATTTTGAAAAATGTTCCCAAATTTTAAAAAAATTCACCAAATTCATAAAATTTCAAAAGCGTTCATGTTTTACAAAAAATGTATACAATTTCTAGGAATGTTCGTGAATATGAAAAATGTCCAGGATTCTGAAAATGTTCACGAATTTAAAAAATGTCTAGGATTTCGAAAAAATGTTCATGATTTCAAGAATTGTTCATGATTTTGAAAAGATGTTCACTTTTCCCAAAATGGTCACGATTTCTAAAAACTGTTCATGGATTCAAAAAAATGCCCGCGGATTTGTAAAAAATATGCACAATTTTAGAAAATTTGTTCGCAAATTTTAAACATGACCAAAGAAGAAGAAATAGGAAAGGGAAAAAAAGAACAGAACATTAAGAGATTTTTGCAAATAAAAATACAAGAATTAAAAGAAAACATAAAAAGGAACAAAAAAAGAAAAACGAAAATATGAAGGAAAACAAGAAAAAACCGGTTCAGGGAAGGTCCTAGAACGTTCCCAAAACTGGTTGGGGGGTGAACGGCCCATTGAATCATCGCTTCGCTCTATATAGGTGTTGCGTTGGAATGGGAGGCGCATAGCGGAAAATCCTATTTGCCGCTCTTTGCGGCAAACAGTCGGGGTTCCGCACACCTATCGCCCGAGCGTTCGTGGGCGGGCCAGCCTGTTAAGCGTTCCAATCCTACTGGTTTTGGGAACCTTCTATGAATGTTCCAAGCCGGTTTTTTCTGGTTTTGGGAACAATCTAGAAGGTTTCTAAACCGGTTTTTTCTTTTTGATTTTTCTTTCCTTTTTTCGTTTTTTCCCCTTCTTTTTTCTGACTTTTTTTCTTTATTCTTGCTCCTTTCTTTTTGATATTTTTCTATTTTATTTTTACAAAATGTTTAGGATTTTCCTTTTATTTATTTTTTTATTTCTTTTTCTTTTCTTCTCTTTTTTTCAAAAAATATTAAAAAAATTAAGTTTTGTTTGTGTTTCAAAAAATATGTTCAGTTTTTGAAAAAATGTTCGCAAAATACAAAAAATGTTCTTGATACACAAAAAAGTTCAAAACTTTTGAAATTCAGAAAATGTACTAGATTTCAATTTTTTGTTCATATATTCAAAAAATGTCCACTCTTCCAAATTTGTTCGGGATTTTTCAAATTTGTTCTCTGTTTCAGAATTTGTTCTCTGGTTTTGGAAACCTTCTAGAAGGTTCCTAAACCGTTTTTTATTTTCATTCCTTTTCTTTTTCTTTATTCTGTTTCCTTTTTCTTTTCGTTTTTTGTTTATTATTTCTTTTCTTTTTTCTTTTTCGTTTTCCTTTTTCAAAAATGTTCTCTTTTTCAAAAAAGTTCATATTTTCAAAAAATGTTTGATTTTCAAAATTTTGTTTGTGTTTTGTTCCGGAGTTTCAGAAAATTGTTTCTGATTTCAATAAAAATTCACATATTAAAAAAATGTTCACTTTTAAAAATATTATTCGCGTTTTGAAATTTTGTTCGGGAGTTTTAAAACTGTTCATTTTTTTAAATTTTGTTCGGAATTTCAAAAAGTGTTCCCGTATCCAAATTTTGTTCATTGATCCAAAAAATGTTCGTGCTTTTGAATTTCATTCGGAGTTTCAAAAAATATTTCTGTTTTCATTATTTTTGTTCACAAATTTGAAAAAATGTTCAAGCGGTTCAAAACATGTTCCCGTTTTAAATAAATTGTTCGGAAATTTAGAAAAATGTGCATAGTTTCATTTTTGAGTTTTGAAATTGTTCAGTTTCAAATTTTTGTTCACAAGTTTCAAAAAATGTTCGGGTGGTTCAAAACATGTCCCCGTTTTGAAAAATTATTTGGAACTTAAAAATTGTTTATAATTTTTTATTAAATGTTGATGTTTCCATTTTTTTAGGAGATTCAGAATAATGTTCGCTTTACATTCCCCACAAAAAAAAGTTTGCTTTTCCAAATTTTGTTTTGGAATTACAAAATATGTTCCCATTTCAGAAAACTGTTCATGATTTTCAGCAAATATTTTTTAGCATTTATGATTTTAGCTGCTTTGAAAAAATTGCTTTTGTAATTTCAGAAATTCTTCGAATCTGCGCTGGAGTTCGGTTCTTAATGGTTGGTGTTGTGAAGTAATCATGAATGGTCACTAGTTCAGCTGGTTATATCATCTTCTCTCCAGGACGGAATACAGAGTTCGATTCCCTGCGAGCGCACTCCTTTTCTTTTTCTTTTTGAGCCAGTAGCTACTGTGGACAAAAAAGGCCCAGAAAGCCCACGAACTAAGACGCTCTGTGCGAAGCCCCAGCTTTTTGACGCAAAGAGCGTCATATAGGCAGTCCCGCGCATAGCTGTGGGAGCGCCTAGTCGGAAAACCCTATTTGCCGCTCTCTGCGGCAAAATGTCGGGGTCCCGCACAGGGTTATCGAGCTAGCGGACAAAAAAGGCCCAGAAAGCCCACGAACTAAGACGCTCTGTGCGAAGCCCCAGCTTTTTGACGCAAAGAGCGTCATATAGGCAGTCCCGCGCATAGCTGTGGGAGCGCCTAGTCGGAAAACCCTATTTGCCGCTCTCTGCGGCAAAATGTCGGGGTCCCGCACAGGGTTATCGAGCTAGCGGAGTCGGGTGGGCCGGCCTGTTAAGCGTTCCCACTACATCGGTTTTGGGAACCTTCTATGACATTCCCAGCCGGTTTTTTCCGGTTTTGGGAACCTTCTAGAAGGTTCCTGAACCGGTTTTATTTTTTTTCGTTTTCATTTTTTCTTTTTATTTCCCTTTTCCTTTTTTCTCTTTGTTTTTTCTTCTTTTTTTCTTTCTCCTTGCTATTTTATTTTTTGATTTTTTCAGTTTTTAAAAGTGAAATTCTCAGATTATGTTCATTCTTTTAGAAACTGTTCCTGTTTCGAAATTTTTGTTCAGAAATTTCGTAAAAGTTTAGAATTTCGAAAATTGTTTGCTTATTTTCAAAAAGTGTTCGTCTTTTTAAGTTTTGTTCACAAACTAAAATATGTTCGGTTTTAAGAAATATGTTTCCGTTTTCAAAACTTGTTCAAAACATATTCCTTGTTTCAAATATTGCTTGCAAATTCAAAAAGTGTTCGTGTTTTTAAATAGAAATTTTAAATTTTGTTCATGTTACCACAAATAGTTCAGTTTTTGAAAAAATGTTCTCAAAATTCAAAAAAAATCTTATTGTTACACAAAAAGGTTCAAACTTTCGAAATTCAGAAAATGTATCAGATTTCAAATTTTTGTTCACATATTCAAAAATTGTTCGCGCCTCCAACTTTGTTCGGAATTTTTTCATAATTTGTTCTCAAGATTCAAAACATGTTCGTCATTTAAAAAATTGTTCGCTCTTCCAAATTTGTTTGGGATTTTTCAAAATTGTTCTCTGTTTCAAAATTTGTTCTCAAGATTTTCAAAAAATGTTGTTACTTTAAAAAAAATTTCGTGCTTCCAAATTTGTTCGGAATTTTTTTAAATTTTTTTCTCAAGATTCAAAACATGTTCGTCATTTAAAAAATTGTTCGCTCTTCCAATTTATTTGGGATTTTTCAAAATTGTTCTCTGTTTCAAAATTTGTTCTCAAGATTTTCAAAAAATGTTGTTGCTTTAAAAAATTGTTCGCGCTTCCAAATTTGTTCGGAATTTTTTCAAAATTTGTTCTCAAGATTCAAAACATGTTCGTCATTTAAAAAATTGTTCGCTCTTCCAAATTTGTTTGGGATTTTTCAAAATTGTTCTGTGTTTCAAAATTTGTTCTCAAGATTTTCAAAAAATGTTGTTTCTTTAAAACATTGTCCGCGCTTCCAAATTTGTTCTCAAGATTTAAAAATTGTTTGTGCTTTAAAAAACTGTTCACAAATTCCAAATATGTTCATGTTTTCGAAAAATCTGTGGGAAATTCAAAATTTGTTTGTTTTCATAAAATTTGTTCACATATTAAAAAAGTATTCATGTTTCAATATTTGTTCACAAATTCAAAAAAAATTCCGCGTTTTTAATTTTTGTCACTAATTCAAAAAATTGTTCACATATTCCAAAAACTACTGCAGTTTTGAAAAATGTAATTGGCTGAATTTGTTTTTATTTTTCGCCGCGACGATAGTTTATTTAAACTCCCGCTGCTATTCTATCGCAGAGCTAGCCTAGCGCAGTGGCTAGAGCATCAGGTGCATCTATTGAAGGTTTTGCGTTCGAATCCACGCTACAGCAAGCTTTTTTGCGCGAATTTTTCATTGCTTGACGGAGACAGCGAATGGGCCGGCCCGGTTGCACGACCCCTGTGCGTCGCGCGACCTATTTGCCGCAAAATGCGGCACATAGGAGGTCTCCGCCTAGTCGGCGCCTTCAGTGCCGCCGAAGGCAGCTGGCGCCTACGACAGTTCTTGTTGGGCCGGCCCACGAACGCAGAAAAAAATGTATTATTGCACACCTACTAGCAGCTAGCGATTCACTTCAACGCGACTTGAGTTAAGAACCGCCATAGCAACACTACATCCTCCCTTTGATTTTTGAATTATTTGAAAACATTAATGAAACACGTGAATGTATGGGGAAAATGTGAATAAATTTGGGAAGTTGACGAACATGCATAAAAGTACATGAAATGGAAACGGCCATGAGTTTGAAAAAAGTTCACTGATTTGAAAAAAGGCTCACTAATTTTTAAAAAAATCACAACAATGAAAAATGATCATGAGTTTGAAAAAAGTCCATGGATTTGAAAAAAGTTCATCAAATTCGAAAAAAGTTCACTAAATTTGGGAAAAGTCCAATGAATTTCTAAAAGTGCATCAACTTTTCAAAAATGTTCACCAGATCTGGAAAGGAACTCATTTAATTTGAAAATTCCTCATCAAATTTGGAAAAAATCATCAAATTTGAAAAAAAGTTCATCGATTTTGAGAAAATTTCATCAAGTTTTAAAAAGGTTCATCGAATTTAAAAATAGTTCTGCAAATTTGATTTTTTTTTATCAAATTTGAAGAAAGTTCATTGAATGGAATTTTTTTTATCAAATTTGAAAAGAAAAATCCGCATTTGTTAAAAATAGTTCACTAAAAATAAAAAATGTTCATTAATTTTGAAAACAAAAGTTCATCAAACGTGAAAAAAAGCATTATCAATTTGGAAAAGTTCACGCATTTCAGAAAATAAAAAAAGAAATAATCGATGAGGGAATAAACCAGGAAGAAGAAGAAAGAAAAAATAGAAAACGAAAGAAAGAAAAAAGGAAAACGAAGGAAAGAAGAAAAGAGAAGCATGGAATGAAAGAAGGAAAGAGTTGAAACTTAGCAGATTCCGCTTCCTGGTGCGGTGGTTGTACGAACGAAGCTCCATGAGTGAAGTCGCCGGTTCTATTCTCACTCAGCGCGCCCCTTTTTTGTGTATTCACAATAATGGTTCGACCCAGCACGGGCGCTCCGCGCTGCAGGCGCCACTCAATGCAGGCGCCCGTTTGTAAATTTGCCTATAACGGGCGCTTGCAACGCCGAATAGAAATCATCCCATAGCCGCGCCCGAGCAGCCATGTAGTAGTTTGTTAGATTTTGATCGAATTGGGCTGAGGTAATAGTACTTCCTCTTTGCTGGGCCTTGACTGGGGTGTTGAAATTGACTGAGATAACATACGTTTTCGGTTAACTCAGCATAACTAGGAGAGGGTCCGTCCCGTAGGGTGACGGTTAGCGTTTGGGAAGCGGCGATTTCGGAGGCGATTAGGTCTCTGGCGTCCCTGTCCTTCGTC